>NW_027187374.1:14073954-14097050 GCF_028583685.1 Petaurus breviceps papuanus
ACACACACACACACACACACACACACACACACACACACACACACACACACCCCTGTATATTGATGTGGTCTGCTTTTTCTTCCATATCTCAGTACTTTCCTGTTTTTGTGGGACTGTTCTTTTGGATAGTTTGCATTCTTGCAATTGGTATAGTTGGCAGGATAGTCTTCAACCTTAAAATTGTCATAATTTGGGTAGAACCGATTTGTGTCCTTACACTGTGCCTCATATTTTACAGAAAAATCTGAGGCCATTCTCTCTAAACTCCTTCTTTCCTCTTCTTCATCTCTTATCACTCAGATGTCTTCTGTCACTATCTCTTCCTTTACCTCAACTCACATGAAGAAGTGGCCTTCCCTACCTTACCAAGACTAATCCCTGTACTTGTTCAAGAAATCTCATTCCATCTCATTTCCTCCAACAGATTGTTCCTTCTGTAATCCCTACTCTATCACTTATTTTTCAATCTCTGTCTATCTACTGGCTCATTAACAGCTGCCTAAAATCATTCCAGTTTCTCCTCTATCCAGAAAAAACCCTCACTTAATCCTTCTATCCCTGCTATTTCCATATATTTCTTTTGCTTTTTGTGGCTAAACTCCTTGAAAAGGCTGCTCATAATAGTTGCCTCAATTTTCTCTTCTTCACTCCTTATAATCTGGTTTCTAATCTTATCATTTCACTGAAACTATTCTCTCCAAAGTTGCCAAATCAAATGGACTTTTCTCAGTCTTCATTCTCCTTGACCTCTTTTGCAGCTTTTGACACTACTGATCACTCTCCCCTCCTTGATTCTCTCTTCTCTTTAGGTTTTTGGAATACCACCCTCTTCTGGTTATTCTCCTATCTGACAGCTCCTTCTCAGTCTCCTTTGCTGGATTCTCACTTCCTCTAAGGATTATAGGTGTTTTCAAGGTTCTTTCCTGGGCCCACTTCTCTTCTCCCTCTATACTATTTTATGTGGTGATTTCATCAACTCCCATGGACTTAATTATTTCTAACTGATAATTCTAAATCTACCTATCCTGCCCCAAACTCTCAGCTGACCTCTAATCATGCATCTCCAATGCCTTTCAGATATCTAAACTGGATTTCCAATAAATATCTCAAATTAAATGTGTACAAAACAGAACTCGTTATCTTTCCCCTAAGGCCCTCCCACCTCCTACTTTCCCTTTTACTGTAGAGGGCAACACCATCCCTCAGGTTCACAACCCAGGAGCTATCCTAAATTCTTTACTATCTCTCACCCTATCAATATTAGCTTACTGAAAATTAAAACTGATGAATTTAAAATATTTTATTTTTTAATTCATTAATAATAATAAACCCATTGCATTAATATAAATAACATATTGTAACGAAAAATATATTTTACAAACCAAAAAAAAATGGTGAGAAGAGTGGTATACTACTTTACATTTTATAAATCTTTAGTTTGGTTTAATAGAGGACAACTAAATCCTCATATCTACTTCTGCATTCAATTAGTTGTGATATATTGTTTTGGTCAAAATTTTGGTCTGTCCACATAGATATGTAGTTGGAAAAGGGAGGAATATTTTAATAGCCTTTTTAAATAAATGTAGATATTATTCTTTGATACTTTGATACAACAAAAATAAATAATTGGTAGATAGTCTGAGTCCATCACATATCTAATCGGGAGGAGGGTGGTATGTTTCAACATAAATCCTCTGGAATTGAGATTAGTCATTGTGTTGATTCTATTGTCTTTCAAAGTTATTTCTTTTTACAATATTAGTGTTATTGTATAAGTTGATCTTTTGGTTCTGCTCACTTTACTCCCTACAAACAGCTAAACTATCCCTTTCCTCACTTCTTACAACATGAATTCATTTAACTTATGCAGCTATCTCCCATTAATGGATGATCTCTACATTTCAAATTCTTTGCCACCATAAAAAGAGTTGCCCAAACCAGTTTGTACATTTCAATTCTTTCCTTCCTTCTTGTCTATGTTTAAACTGTTTATATAATATTGGAATTAATTGTTCTTTAAATATTTGATATAATTCATTGAAAATACATTTTGACCCCTTTGAAAGTTCACTTATAGTTTGTTCAATTTTATTTTCAAAGATTGGGTTATCTAAATTCTCTAATTCCTGTTATGTTAATCCAGGTATTTTATATTTTTCAAAATATCTCTCCATTTCCTTTAGCTTGTCAGTTTTGTTGACAGTTGGGAAAATGAAGATTCTAATATTTTCTTTTATTTCTTCTTCTTTGGTTGTGAATTCACACTTTTCATTTTTATACTGCTAATTGAGTTTTAGTGTTTCTTCTTAAATCAAGTTGGCTAATAGTTTATTTTATTATGTATTTTATTTACATAATTCAATGAGTTTTTTTTTCTTTCAATTTTATTCATCTCTTCTTTGTTTCAGGATTTCTATTTTGGTACTTAATAGCAAGTTTGAAATTTGTTGGTTTTGGGGGGAGGAGTCAAGATGGCAGAGTAGAAACAGGACTTCTGTGGGGCTCCGGCTCTCACTCCTCCAATTCATGTAAAAGGTGACTCTGAAAAAACTTTGGAGCTACAGAACCCACAAAATGGCACAGAGAAGCTAACCTCCCACTGAGGACAACCCCTCTGGCCAGCAGTAAGCAGCCAGCTAGGTGCTCTGGGAGCCAACCCCAGCCCACAGGAGGCTGAGGTTTTAGCCCCAGGCAGGCCTGACCAGCCATGAGGGATTGAGGGGCTTTGAATATGATATTTCAGAGGTCAAAGGAACAGGGATTAAAACCAAGAATCACCTACCCAGCAAAACTGAGTATCAGGGGAAAATATGGTCATTCAGTGGAATAGAGGACTTTCAAGCATTCTTGGTGAAAAAACCAGAGTTGAACAGAAAATTTGACATTCAGATACAAGATGCAAGAGAAGCATGAGAAGTAAACAGGGAAAAGAAATCATAAGGAAATTATCAAACTTGAGCTATTTATGTGGAAAAAATGATAATTGTAACTCATGAAACTTTTCACAGTATGAGAATAGTTGAAGGGAATAGAAATGTGTGTATATACATACATACATACATATATGTCCATATAGAAGTGTATATGTGTGTATGAATACATATGTGAATGTGTGTATATATGTATACAGGTATACATACAGAGAGGGCACAGGACCAATTTAATAGGAAAGGATGATACTTAAAAGGTGATATTAAGAGGTCAGAGAGGAATATAATGAGAGGAGATGGGGAGAGACAGAATGGGGTAAACTCTCATACAGAAGAGGCAAGGGAAAATGGTTACAATGGAGGGGAAGAATAGGAAGGCAAAATGGAATGGGTCAACCTTATTCTCATTGAATTTGGCTTAGGAAGGGAATGACATACACACTAAATAGGGTATCTCACCCTACAGGAGAGTAGGGGGGAAGGGGATGAGAGGGGGAATGACGGAAGAGAGGGATGGTTGGGAGGGGATGGAAGTTGGAAGCATCCACTTTTGAAAAGGGACAGGATCAAAATAGAGAATAGAACAAGTGGGGGGCAGGATAGGATCTAAGGAAATATAGTCAGGCTTTTGCAATATATCCACTATGGAAATGTTTTGCATAGCTACACATGTACAACTTATACTGAATTGCTTATCTTGCCAGTAAGGGTGGGTGACAAGGGAGGAAGGGAATGAATCTGGAATTCAAAGTTTTAAAATCAAATGTGTTTTAAATATATATATATATATATATACACATATATATATTTATACTATTATTAATATTTTACATGTAACTGGGAAATAAGAAATACAGGCACTGGGGCATAGAGATCCACCATGACTTTTTTTTTTAAAGCAATCAGGGTTAAGTAACTTGCTCAAGGTTACACGGCCAGTTATTTCTGGGTGTGGTGCTCAGTATCTGAGCCCAGATTTGATCCAGGTCATCCCGACACTGGAGCCGGTGCTCTTACTCGCTGTGCTACCTGGCCACCCTCCACCATGACTTCTTGAAAGTTGGAGGGAGTATGGGAGAAGATATGGGAGAGAGCAGATTGGAGGAGTGTATATTTTGGGGTGGTGGGTAGGAGAAAAATGGCGAGAAAATTTGTAACTCAAAATCTTGCAGAAATAAATGATGTAAACTGGAAGCTAATAAAGCATTTGATTACCCAAAAAAGGAAATTTGTTGGTTTTTATGTTCTGGGCTTTTTTTTTTAGTTGTATGCCAAATTTGTTGATTTGTTCTTTTTCTCTTTTACTGATGAAGAGTGCTTAGAGATATAAAATTTCCTCGGGGGATGGCTTTCTTTTTATTTCAGAAATTTTGTTTATGTTTTCTTATTGCTGTCATTATCTTTGATTTTCTTTGATCCAAACATTTTTTTAGGAACTTAGCTTAAAATTAATTTTTAATTTTTACTTTTAAGGCCATTTATTGATTTATATTTTTATTGCATTATGATCCATAAGATGTATTTAATATTCTAATTTTCCACACTTGTTTATAAGATTTTTATGCCTAAATATATGATCAGTTTCTATGAAGGTGCCATACAAACTTGAGTATAAGTATACTGCTCCCATATCTCATTTAATATTCTCCAGAGGTTAATCTTAACTAACTTTTCTAAAATTCTATGTAATTCTTTTTTTTTTGTTGTTAGATTTATCTAGATCTGAGAAGGATGAACTGACATCCCCTACTAACAGAGGTTAATTTTTTATTTTTCCTGTAACTCACTTACCTTTTCTCTTAAGAATTGAGATATTATGCCATTTGGTGAATATATGTTACTATTGTTATTAATTCATTGTGGTACCATTCAGCAAAATACTGTTTTACTATTTATCTCTTTTAATTAGGTCTATTTTTGCTGTTTTGTCAGAGATCATAATTACTACCTCTGTGAAATACAAGGAGGAGTGAATTTATCACATGTGAGTATGATATATCCTTTCACATAATTGGGAAAATAATTTCTAATAAAAAATAAAAATAACGTTACATGTAGTAAATTAATAGAAGAGCTGCTGCATTTGGAGTCAGAAGACCTGAGTTCAAATTATGACTCTTCTACTTACTACCTATGTGACCTTGGGAAAGTTTACTTAACCTCCCTGGGCCTCAGAGCGTAAAATTTAGGGCTTGAAAGAAACATCTGTTGGGAATTAATGCAGTTTTAGATTGGGCAAAATATAGTACAAATATAGCTAGGATATTGTTGTTATTGTTGTTGCTGACTGAACAACAATAACAACAGTACTCCAGCTATATTTGTATTAAAAGGCAGGAATGTGGACATGAGTAATAATGAATTCTTTGCTTGGCTTTTGTTCTTGCTCAGATTTGTCTTAATGTCAGTATGAAAAGGATTTTGGAAGTGAAGTGAGCTGTGTTACACTAGGTATGTGATTTGTGTAGAGACTCACAGAAAGATTTTGAGGGATAGGATCCCAACAAGGGCTTAAATGAAAATTTCAAAGAATTAATTACTTTAAGAAAAAGGTATCTTGGACAACAGACTTTCAAGCGACACCAGACAAAGGTAGGTGAACTAATAAACTTCTAGCTGATTTTTCTTTACACTTAGATCTTGAGAATCAATCCCTCAAATTCCTGAAAATTCTTCAACTTCTATCATGGACTTTTTCCTAAGTTCTTCTAATTATTATCACTCACCACCACCTCCCAAATCTAATCATTTCCAAGTCTTTTTAAGTCTACCTTTACTAATTCTGATCTGTCCCCATTTTTTTCCACTCACATTATCCCCATCCTCATTCTGTTTTATATCACTTCTCCCCTGTACTATTTCAATAACCTTCTAATTGGTCTTTCTGCATTCAGTCTCTTACTTCTTCAATCTATTCTACATAAAACGATAAAATTGATATTCCTAACAAGCAGGTCTTACCATGTCATTCCTCTACTGAAAAGTTCAAGGCCTCAAAATGTGCTCTAGGAAAAAATGCAAACTTTTTTTGTGGGGGGGCAGGGTTCAGGGGGATGGCAGCATTTGAAGCCTTTCACTGAAGCAGATCTTTGCAAGCTGATCATGAATCTTCCTTTCTCTGCATTCCATCCCCCACACTCTATATTCTAACAGAGCCTCTGCCTCCTGTACATGACATTCCAACTCCTACCTGGGTGTCACTGCATTAGTTTTTTTCTCCCATGCCTGAAATGCTCACCCTTCCTCACTTTAGCCTGTTAGAATGTCCAAGTCTCTTCAAGGCTCACTAAAGCACTGTCTCCCATAAGAGACCTTTCCTGATTCTCCTCCATTCCTCCCCCAATTCACAGCTATTATGCTTCATAAACAAAAATATTGCTTTGTATTTATTTTATACATTTTTGGTATTTATTCTCTTCTTATTTTGCCTCCATATAATGAAAGTTCTTTAAGAGCAGGAATTTAAAAAATATTTTCCTTGCCTAGCATATAGATAGTGCTTAATAAAATATGTATTGACTTGAATATATTATTGCATTCAAAATTAACATCTACAAACTATTTCAAAATTTATTATTTGCACTTTCTTCCCCCTTTCTGTTATTCTACAATAGTAACTGCAGAATTGGAAGAGAACTTGGAGTCATTTCTATTTTTCTTCATTTTATAAGGTTCCATAGCAAAAAAGTTAATGATCAAAACATATATTTTGAGTGAGACAAAGGTAATTTTTACTCTCTCTGAAAAAAACTTTGGAATTGTGGAATGCATTTTTTTTAGATGGCATGACATTTTGAGTAAAATTATTGACAGCTTGATATGAACTTGCTTGTACTTTGCTATGGCGGTCACAACTTCCTAATATTTAATATCCTTATTTTCCTAATTATTTTTTTCATTTTGTTTCTTATGAAATATTAAATAGCAATGTTGATATTAACTTATAATAAAATATTGCAGTAAAAGCAAAAGGAACAGAAGTGATCTATTTCCCTTGCCTACTTCACAGAAATAAGCCATTACACAAGATTTATCCATTGAGTAACAAAATATTTCAGCCTCTAGCACTGCAAAAATCAGAACATATGGACTCTTTATTAATTAATGAAACACAGTTGACCATTTTCATCTCCATAAACATTTTTTTCCTAATGGGATAATGCAGTTTACCTCCAAATTCTAATTACTTTAGCACTATAATTCAATTAGTATTATTGGCTCTCTGGGGCTTTAGATGACATTAATACAAGGGTTTTTTTTTTAAACTATAGTAAATTCCAGTTAATCTTTTTCTGCAACTGCAGAAAAGATGCAATTATTCTCTGAAGCTAATCTTTGGGTTTATAGCATTCTAAAATGGAACAGATCTAAAATGTACTTTTTGTTCAATTTTATATATTCATTTTTCCCACCAAATATGAAACTAAAGTCATATCACATTTATTTTATTACAATTTGTCATATTTCTATGTAGTAAAAAATCAGATGAAAAGTAAAAAGTCTCTCTAGATTTCCATGTATCTTTTTATTATCCTTTAAAGTTCAGTTATATTTATTACAATTTCATGAGTATAATTCAGATTAATTTCGGACAATATTTGCTGAAGTTGTTTTGATTGAAAGAACAACCTTCCAAATTTGCATTCAAAATTTGTGATAATAAGGTTTTTAAAGGTTTCAGAAATTAAATAGAAAATTAAAAGTTTCAAAAGTTCCTTATATTAAACTTTCTAAACTATATCTCCTTAATTTTTAAAGGAAGTTGTTTTTCTATTGATCTCAGTTTCTGTGAATCTACATTGACTCTTATCAGTATCTTTTCTGGCTTTTTTAAACTATTTTTTTCCTATATAAATAATACAACTCCATTAAAGTAGAAACCACATATCTCATTTGGCATAGAGGCTTTTTGGAACATATGTTCCATATGAAACCCATGCTTCATGTGGAACATATGTTCTGGTAGATCCTAAGATTTTGAGTCTGTATCAAATTAGAAATTATATAGCTATTGACCAAAGATCATGTTTAGGGTAGTTCATTACCAATTTGGCTGCAGATTGAAGATTTTTTCATCAACCAATTGAATAATTATCAAAACACCTACTGTGTTCCAGATGCTGGAAATACAAGCACAAAGAATTAAACAAACCATATTCACAAGGATCTTATATTCTAATGGAACAGACAAGTACACACACACACACACACATATATTGTGTGTAAGTATAAATAAATATTTCTTTTATATATAAATTGTATAAATAATATACTTATGTAATTCAACACAGTATCCTTGTATAAACAATATAAAAAATTCAATAAAAGTTAATTCGGGAGAGGGGGTACTTGTAGCTGCGGGATCAAAAAAGGCTCTTGTAGTAAAAAGTGTTTAAGCTGTTTCTTTAATTTATTTATTTATTTTTTTTTTTTTTTAAGCAATCAGGGTTAAGTAACTTGCTCAAGGTTACACGGCCAGTTATTTCTGGGTGTGGTGCTGAGTGTCTAAGCCCAGGATTCGATTTCTAGGTCGTCCCAACACTGGAGCTGGTGCTCTTACTCGCTGAGCCACCTGGCCGCCCCTAAGCTGTTTCTTAAAGGAGAATCTGGCAAGATACCAATATGATTAAAAATAGACTCAACAAATAATTGTCTTAAAAGTAAAGAGGAGCTCTTAAAGGCAGAGGGAAGGAGGGAGTGGACTCTAGGCATGGAGGACATCCAGGACAAAGGAACAGAAACACTAGATTGCCAGATTGCAGGATGGGAAGTTATGTCCGATGAGAGTGGACAAATAGGTTGGGTCTAGTTGTAAAGGTCTATAAAACTAAAGAGAGTTTATATTTTATCCTAAAGGCAATGGAAAGTCACTGGAGTTGATTGAGTAGGAGCATTATATAGTCAGATCTTTACTTAAGGATTACTCTGAGAGCAGTGTGGAATGTACTGGAGCAGTAAGAGACTAGAGGCAGGGAAAAAATTAGAAGGCTGTTAAAATAATCTAGGTTAGAGGTGATGTGGGCCTGAATCAGTGAGGTGGCTGTGAGTTGAGAGAAGGACTCAAATGCTTTGTGAAGAGAGAAAATGCAAGATTAAGCAACTGGAAAGATATATGGGTGAGGGAGAGTGAGTAGTCCACGATAATTTTGTGATTCTCTGATCCCACATAATTAATTCATGGCTTTATCTGTGGACATTGCTCACATACACACCTAAGCCCAGAAGTTTAACCTATCCTGCACTGCTTTCATATTGCTGAAAGGGGTACCTAATATAAAGTCCAATCCTTGACTCTGGTCACTAGTAATATACTTCTATAGAGATGGGAACAAGAAAAACATTTTGTAAACTGCATGATTATATCTTCCATTATCTATTGTACCAGAAATCTGTTGAGGATTAGGATATTTTAGGCACTGTCCTACTGGACAACTGTAAAACTGAACCTTACACAATTTCCACAAGAAAGAAAAGGGAAGTTACATGGACAATAGGAAAAATTGTTAGTTCAATAACACATTTACAAATCCAGTATGGGTTGAGGACTATAGTTTACCAATAAAAACTGCTAGTTCACTACAAACACTGAAATGACTCAAGTAATGATAACAGAGTTATTTGAAATAATAAGGATTCACACAATCAATCCTGAAAAGAATATGGAACTTTATTACCAAATGATATATGTCCTAGATTATGAAATTGCCTAAAAGGAGTGAAAGAGCCATGGAGTCTTCTCAACCCATCAGGGAGATCTGATAGAACAAGGCCAAAAGTTTCCATTTTCCTGGGCAGAGAGAAAACAATGAACTGACTAAAAATTTTTAAAAAGTAATACCACACCAAACAAATAGGAAAAATAACTGTTTCATGTCATGAAAGAGAGATGAAAATAATTCTAGGGTATCACTTCATACCTATGAAATGGCAGAGATAATAAAAGATTAAATTAGTCAGTGTTAGATGGCCATGGGAAAATTGGCACACTAAGCTATAAACTGCTCCACTCATTTTGGATGTCCATTTGGAATTAAGTATGAAAAGTTACTAAATTGTTTATACTTTCTGATCCAATGATTCCAATATTTGGCTTTCACTTCAAGGTGTTCAATGACAGCAAGAAAGCAAGGTTCTATGTATACCAAAATATTTTTGGTATTTTTTTATAGTAGCAAAAAACTGAAAACAAAGGTGCACATTGACTAGATGATACCTAAATAAGTAATGGCATGTGAAAGTCAGTATGGCATGGTTGATAGTGTGCTAGACTTGGAATAAGGAAGGCTGGGTTTCAAATCTTGCCTCTTACCAGTTGTGTGACAATAGGCAAATCACAACCTCCCCAAATCTCAGGTTCCTCATTTATAAAATAAGGTTATTAGATTCAATGACATCTAGTGTTCCTTCTATGATACCATAATACTATAAATGAAATAGAATATTAGTGTTCTGTTAAGATTAACCAATATGAAGAACTCATAGAATCATGGGGAAAAGTATGTCAACTGATGAAGAAAGCAGAACAAGGAATTTATATATACATATGTATAATACATATAAATACATATATATAATACACATACATTACACATAAAATATAAATAATGATAACAGAACTCAGACCAAATTAGTCCAATCAATCAATAAGTATTTTGTAAATATCTGTTAGATGTCAGGTAGACTGATATAGTGGATTAGAAAGCTAGTCTTGGAATTTAAAAAAAGTACAAATTCAAAATTCCCAATTAAGCACCAAATTGGAAATCCTGGAAACAAAAGGTGAAATTAATAAACTTAAAGTAATAAATAAAACTAGAAACTGGTTTTATGGAAAAAAAAGATAGATAAACCACTGGTTAATTTGATATTAAAAAATAAAGAAAATAAATTACCAGTATCTAAAATGAAAAGACCAAATTTACCACTAATGAAGAGGAAATTAAAGCAATAATTGGGAAATATTTTCCAAATTACATACCAATAAATCTGACAATCTAAGTGAAGGGGATGAATATTTACAAAAATATGATTGCCCAGATTAACAGAACATGAAATAGAATACTTAAATTAGATGGAATACTATCTTAGAAAAAGAAATTGAGTAAGTCATCAATGAACTCCCTAAGAAAAGAATCCCCAGGGACAGATGAGTTCACAAGTGAATTGTACCAAATATTTAAAGAACAATTCATTCCAATACAAAAATGATTTTGGAAAAATAGGTGAAGAAGTAGTCCTACCAAATTCCTTTTAGAATTAAATATGGTGTTGATTCCTAAACGAGGAAAAGCTAAAGAGAAAGAAGAAAAATGTAAACCAATTTCCCTAATGAAATTGATGTGAAAATTTTAAATAAAATACTAGCAAGATGATTATAGAAATATATCACAAGGATGATACAATATGACCAGGTGGAATTTATGCCAGAAATGCAGAGCTGGTTTAATATTAGGAAAACATTCAGTATAACTGACCCTATCAAATGTGTCAAAACCAACAAACACTGAATGATTATCTCAATAGACACAGAAAAGCTTTTGACAAAATACAGCCTCCATTCCTATTAAAAACACTAGAGAGTATAAAAATAAATGGGGTTTTCCTTAAAATGATAAGTAGTGTTTATCTAAAACCATCAGCAAGCATTATCTGCAATGATAATGTTAGAAGGATAAGTTAGAAGCCTTCCCAATAAGATCAGGGATGAAGCAGGGATGCCCATTATCACCACTATTATTTCATATTATACTAGAAATGTTAGCTAGGAGTATAAGAGAAGAAAAAATGGAATTAGAATATGCAACAAGGAAATGAAACTATCACTCTTTGCAGGTGATATGGTGATATACTTAGAAAACCATAGAGAATCCAGTAAGAAAGTACTTGAAACAATTAACTTTAGCAAAATTGCAGGATATAAAATATACCCATATAAATGATTAGCATTCCTATATATAACCAACAACACCCAACAGCAAGAGATAGAAAGAGAAATTCCATTTAAAATAACTGAAGACAATATAAAATTCTTGGGGGTCTACCTGCCAAAAAAAACCCAGGAATTATATGAACACCATTACAAAACACTTTTCAAAGAAATAAACAATTGGAAAAGTATTAATTGCTCATGGGAAGGCTGAGCCAATATAATGAAATGACAATTCTACCTAAATTAATTTCCTTATTCAGTGTTATGCCAATCAAACTACCAAAATTTATTGTATAGAGCTAGAAAAAATAATAACAAAATTCATCTGGAAGAACAAAAGGTCAAGAATATCAAGGCAATTTATTTTTAAAATGCAAAGGAAGGTGATATAGGCATACCAGATCTCAAATTATATTATAAATTAGTAATGATTGAAACTATCTGGTACTGGCTAAGAAATAGAGTGGTGGATGAGTGAATTAGATTAGGTATACAAAACACAGTACATATATTAGGTTAACAAGACACAGTATGACTATAGCACCCTAGAGTTTTATAAACCCCAAAACTGCAGCTTCTGGGATAAGAAAACTGGAAAACTGGAAAACGGTGTGGCAGAAACTACATATAGACCAATATCTTATACCATATTACCAAGATAAGGCCAAAATAGGTACATGATTTAAACATAAAAGGTCATGCCATAAGGAAATTAGGAGAGCAAAGAATAGTTACCTATCAGATCTATGGAGAAGTGAAGAACATATGATTGAACAAGAGACAGAAAGCATTACAAGATGTAAAATGGAAAAATGTGCTTGTATTCCCACAACCTACATTTGTTTTCCTTTTCTGTGATCTTTCCCAATGTGAGTGCATGAGGGTAGAATCCCAGAGTTATTTTAATTTAAATTTCTCCAATGACTTCATAGTTTGAATTCCTTCCTTAGAAATCATATGTTTTGGTAAATAATCATATTGCTTGACCATTTATCAACTGAGGAATGGCTCTTATTCATATAGAATTGTATCAGTTCCTTATATATCTAAGAAACGAGATCTTTATTGGAGAACTTGCTATGACTTTCCCCCAGTAACTGTTTACCTTATCATTTTAGCTATATTTTTTGAGTTCATTTGTTGTTGATGTTGTTGTGTCTTTTTAGTCCAACCCTTCATGATCCCATTTTTGGTTTTCTTGGCAAAGATATTAGAGTGGTTTACCATTTTCTTCTCATCTCATTTTACAGATAATAAAGTAATTTGCCCAGGGTCACAAAGCTACTAAGCATGCAGGGCCAGATTTGAACTCATGAAGATGAGTCTTCATGATTCTAAGTGCAGCATTTTATTCACTGTATCACAGTAGTAGACCCTTGAGTTCATGCAAAAACTTTTGAAATTTGTGTTTTCACAACTGTCCATTTTATATTCTGTGATCCTCTTTTATCTGGTCACAAACTGTCCTATATCCATAAATCTGAAAGGAAATTTCTTTCTTATTCCTCCGATTTGCTTGTTATATGATCTTTTGGATTTAAATTATGTAGCCATTTGGAGAAATTTTGGTATATGGCATGAGGTATTGCTCTAAACCTAATTTCTGCCAGAATGCTTTCTAATTCGCCCACTATTTTCATTGAAGAGTGAATCTTTAAGGTCTTTGGGTTTATCAAATACTGCTGTTATGTTTTATTTTGCTTCTCTATGTTGTGTATGTAATTTGTCCCAATCATCAACCTCTTTTTAAACTGTCAAATATTATTATTTTTATGGTTACTGCTTTGGAGAATAATTTGAGATCTGCTGCTTGTAGGCAGACTTTTTTTAAACTTTTCTAAATTATTTCCTAGATATCATTGACATTTTAGTCCATTAGATTTTTTCATTATTTCTCTAGTAGAAAAAAAATGATCTTTTGATACAAAACTTAGTTAATAAAGTAATTTAGATAGCATCGTCATTTTTATTAAACTAGCTATTTCTAACAATGAGTAATTATTATTCCAAAGGTTATTTAGGTATTCTGTAAAAATTGCTTCCCAGTTTTCTACTTTCCTTCTGATCTTGTTTACGTGCGTTTTCTTCATGCAAAAACTTTGACCTTATCTTAGTATATGGTGCAATATATTGGCTTATACATAGTTTCTAACTGTTTTCAAGTTTTCCCAGCAGTTTTTGCCAAATAGTGAAATTTTTCTCCTAAAAATTTTATTTTTGAGTTTATCAAACACTAGACCACTATGGTCATTTACTACTCTGGACTGTTCACATAATCTATTCCACTGATCCACCACTGTTTTTTTAGCCAATACCAGATTGTTTTTGATGATTACTGATTTGTAATACAGTTTGAGATTTGGTATAGCTAAACTACCTCCCTTCACATTTTTTCCCCATTGATTTACTTGACATTCTTGATGTTTTGTTCTTCCAGATGAACTTTGTTATTTTTTCTGAATAAATTAATTTAGGTAGAATTGTCATTTTTATTTTATTGGCCCAGTCTACCCATAAGCAATTAATTTTTTTTCTAATTGTTTATATCTGACTTTATGTGAAAAGCACTTTGTAATTGTGTCCATATAGCTCCTGAGTTTGTCTTGGCAGATGACTCCCAAACATTTTATATTGTCTATAGTTATTTTAAATGGAATTTCTACCCCATAGAAATGATTTTTTCTATCTCTTCCTGCTGAGCTGTCTTGGTAATACCTAGACATGTTGATGATTTCTGTCAGTTTACTTTGCATCCTGCAGCTAGGTTGAACTTGTTAATTATTTCAAATAGCTTTTTTAGTTGTTTCTCTAAGTATACCAACGTATCATCCGCAGAGAGATAGTCTTTGCCTTATTGACTATTATAATTCCTTTAATTTCTTATTCTTCTTTTGTTTCTATAGTTAACATTTCTAGTACAATATTGAATAATAGTGGTGATAATGGGCATCCTTGCTTCACCCCTGATGGAACTGGAAAGGCTTCTAAGTTATCCCCATTATAGATAATGCTTGTTGATAGTTTTAGATTGATGCTACTTATCATTTTAAGGAAAGCTACATTTATTTCCATGCTTTCTTTTGTTTTTAGTAGGAATTAATATTACATTTTCTCAAAAGATTTTTTTCTTTATCTACTGACACAATCACATGATTTTTGTTGTTTTTGCTATTTGTATGGTCAATTATGATGGTAGTTTTCCAAATTTTGAACCAACTCTGCATTTATTGCATAAATCCTACCTGGTCATATTGTATGATTTTTATGATATATTGCAGTAATCTCTATGCAAGCATTTTATTTAATTTTTTGTGTCAATATTGATTAAAGAAATTGGTCTATAGTTTTCTTATCAGAACCATATCTGTAACATAAAAGGAATTTGGTAGTGCTCCTTCTTTGCCTACTTTCCCAAGTAGCTATATAGCACTGGAATTAATTCTTCATTAAATATTTGGTAGAATTCATTTGTGAATCCATCTGGGAAATTTTTTATTAAGGAACTAATTGACAGCTTGTTCAATTTCTTTTTCTAAGATAAGGTTATGCAAGTATCTTATTTCCTCTTCTCTTAATATGGTTAATTTCTATTTTTGCAAATATTTATCTATTTCACTTAGATTGATATATTTATTAGCATATAATTGGGCAAAATAAGTCCTAAGAATTACTTTAATATCATCTTCACTGGTATTAAGTTTGCCCTTTTTATTTTTGTTAGTGGTTTTCTTATTTCTTTTTTTAAATCAAATTAAGCAATGGTTTATCTATATTGTTGTTCCCCCCCCCCCAATAAAACCAGCACCTGCTTTTATTTATTAATTCAATGGCTTTCTTACTTTCAATTTTATTAATATATGCTTTGGTTTTCAAGATTCCCAATTTTGTGTTTAAATGGGGACTTTTGGGTTTTTTTCCTAGTTTTTAATTTCATGCCCAATTCATTGATTTTGTTCTTTCTCTATTTTATTGATGTAAACATTTAGAGATGTCAGTTTTTCATTAATTACTGCTTTGGCTGCAACCCATAAATCCCATATGTTGTCTCATTGTTGTCATTCTCTTTAATGAAATTATTTCTTTGATTTGCTCTTTGACCCACCCATTCTTTAGGATGTTTATTTAGTTTCAAATTAGTTTCTAATGTAATTTTCCATGGCCCTTTATTGAATGAAATTTTTATTGTATTATAGCATTTAATATTTAATAATAATATTATAGCATTTAATACTTAAAATTAAAATTTTTTGCATTTCATTGTGAGGTTTTTATGCCCTAATGCATAGTCAATTTTTGTTAGGTGCCATATAACACTGAGAGAAAGGCATGTTCCTTTCTATTCCCATTCACTTTTCTCCAGAAGTCTATTATATTGAAATTTTCTAAAATTCTATTCATCTCCTTAATTTCTTTCTTATTTATTTGTTGGTTAGATTTATCTAGTTCTGAGAAGGAAAATTTGAGGTACCTTATTAGTATGGTTTTATACTCTATTTCCTCCTGTAACTCATTTAATTTTTCCTTTAAGAATTTGTATGCTATACTATTTGATGCATATATGTTTAGTATTAATGTGACTTCATTGTCTATTATACCTTTAGCAAAATGCATTTTCCCATTCATCTCTTTTAATTAGATCTATTTTTGCTTTTCTTTGTCTGAGATCAAGATTGCTACACTTGCTTTATTTTTTACTTCAACTGAAGGATTCTACTCCATCCCTTTTCCTTTACCATGTTTCTTTTTTTTCAAGTGTGTTTCTTGAAAACAACATAATGTCAGATTCTGTTTTTTAAGTCACTCTGCTATCCACTTCCACTTTATGGGTGGTTTCATCCCATTCACTTTCACAGTCTGATTACTGTTTTCCCCTCCATACTACTTCTCCCCTTCCCCATTTATTCTTCTCTCTCTCCTTTCATCCTGTCCCTGCTCAAAATGTTTTGCTTTTGACCACCACCTCACCCAATCCACCCTCTTTTCTATCAGCTTCCCCTTCTATTATCTGCTGCCTCTCCTACTTCCCTGCAGGGTAAGATAGATGTCTATACGCAGTTTAGTATGTGTCTTATTCACTATTTAAGTCAATTCCAATGAAGGTAAGTTTCAGGTTTTGCCCACCTCTCCATTTCCCCCTTCACTCAAAAAGCTCTTTCTTTTATGCCTCTTTTATGTAAGAAAATGTACCCCATTTTATTTCTCCCTTTCTCCTTCTCCTAGTGCATCCCTTTTTCTCAACCTTTTGTTTCAAGTGAGTTTCTTTGTATTCTTGGATTCCACTTTTAATCTATTCTACTATTTTCTTTAGTTTTATCCCATTTACGTTCAAAATTATGAGTGTTAATTGTATATTTTTATACTCTTTTTTTGTCTCTTTGGTTCCCACTCCCTCTTTACAAAGAAAAAGGTTTATTCCCCTCCCTTTTGTCTGGTCTTTTATTCCTCTCTTTACAATTAACCCATTGAGTTTGTTTTGCTTTGACTAATCCATCCAATCCATCTACCTTCCCTATCTTTCTCTCATCTCCTGCTTTTCCTTTTATTTTCCTGTAAAGTCAATTATATTTGTATAATAAACATCTTCTCTTTATGTGTTCTATGTTCCTTTGACTAGTTCAGATGAAATTGAAGTTCCAGGGTCACCCAATTTCCATTTCCTTCTTTCTTTAATATGCAATTCTTTTTCTTCTCCCTTTCTTTTTTACCTTGAGGATATTCAGAACATCAAGTATTGGAGAGACTGCCAGAAAATAGATACACTGATGCATTTTAGTCAAGCTGTGAATTGGTAGAGCTATTTTTGAAAATAATTTGGAACTATGTCCCCACAGTTACTAAGCAATCTATCTCCTTTGATCCAACTACACCCCTACTTTGTCTATATCTCAAAGAGATTAAAAAAAGATGAAAGAACCCCATAAGTACAAAAAATATTTATAGCAACTCTTTTTTATAATGGACAAAAATTAGAAACTACTTGGGAATGGTTAAACAAAATGTGATGAAATATTAATGTATCATAAGAAATGGTGGTGCAGTAGATAAAGTGCTAGGTCCTAGAATCAAGACCTGAGTTAAAATATAACCTAAAGCACTTACTAATTATGTAACTCTGGGCATGTCATTTAACCTATATTTGTCTGTTTCCTCAATTGTAAAATGGGGGTTAAAATGGCATCTACCTTACAGAGTTGAGAGGATCAAATGAGGTTTTTTTTAGGTGCTTACAGTGCTTGGTTCATGATAGGTACTTCATAAATGCTTATCTCATCCCTTTAATTCATTTGATAACATCCTGATGGCATTAGGTAACTAAGAGGACACATATTATCTTTTTATATTAGAATATAAATATTTCATCTTTTTATAGTTCTTTCTTATTGCTCACTTGTATTTTAACTTTTTGTGATTCTCTTGACTTCTGTTTGTATTTCAAAGTTTCTTCTCAACTCTGGTATTTTGGTCAGCAATATTTATAAGTTCTGTATTTCTTTAAATGTTCATTTCTGCAGCATCTCTTCCTCATACTCCCTCCTACCCTAGTATAACATTCAGTTTTCCTGGATGACCATTTTTTACTATAAGTCGATATTATGATCCTTTTGAAATACCATATTCTAAGCCCTATTAGCAGCTACCAAATCTTTCAGGATTATGAAATTAAAAACTGATCCCCATTTTATTTTGTATTATCTACTATTATTGATTGAGAATTGTATCTATGGGCTGCTAGGTGGCTCAGTGAATAGAGCACTGGCCCTGGAGTCTGGAGGACCTGAGTTCAAACCCGGCCTCAGACACTTAGCACTTACTAACTGTGTGTCCTTGGGCAAGCCACTCATCCCCAAATTGCCCTGCCCTTCCCCTCCAAAAAGCAAAAAACAAAAAACAACAACAAAAACAGAGAATTGTATCTAATCATTGGAACCTGTACTTATGGATTAAAGTTAGATTTAATTGTAGAGACATTAGTATTGGGCCTTATAAGAATTTAATTTCCCCATTTCTCTGGGCTGCAGTCTGGATTTAATCTATTTTAACCATGAATAGAGGAGGAAAGTTGAGTCAGTATGGTCTTAAGATGTTCTTCCTGGTAGAAAGTTTAGTACTGGACCACTCTGGCATAGGGAGTTGCTTAACATAAAACTTCCTCCCCACCCCATTTCATGCTGTTTCCTTTAAAAAAAATGTAATAAATACTATACATCATTTTAAAAACTACCCTGCTTTTCTGTGCTTCCTTCCAAGTTTTCTTTTGTTCTCTGCTGTGCACTTTTTTTCTCCCCCCTTCCCCACTCTTCCCTAGAGAAGGCTACCATTAGACACAATTTGTACACATACACATATATAGACACACGTACATCATATGTATATATGTATGTATATATGCATATGTGTGTGTGTATATACAGATATCTATATACATATATGTGCCATACTCTACATACTTCTATTCAATGAGTTCTTTCTTTGGAGGTGGTTTGCATCTTCCTTCATAAGTCCTTTGTAATTGATTTTGGTATTTATATTAAAAATTACTTAGACATTCAAAGATGTTCTTAGAACAATATTGCTATTATTGTGTAGAACATTCTCTTGGTTCTTCTCATTTCATTCTTCATTGTTTCATGCAAGCCTTTCCATGTTCTTCTCAAATCCACAAGCTCATCATTTCTTATAGTACAGTAGTATTCCATTACAATCATATACTACAACTTGTTTAGTCATTCCATAACTGACAAGCATTTCTACAATTGCCAGTTCTTTGACGCCACAAAGACAGCTGCTATAAATATTTTAGAATACAGAAGTTCTTTTTCTTTAACTCGTTTGGGAAACAGATGGGTCAAAGGATATACACAGTGTTATAACTATTTAGGCATAATTCCAAATTGCTCTTCAAAATGGTTGGATTAGTTCACACTTCCACTAAGTGAATTAGTGTCCCAGTTTTTCCTCATCCCCTCCAACATTTGTCACTTTCCCCTTTTAAAATCATTTTAGACAATCTTATATGCATAAGATATCTCAAAGTGGTTTTAATTTGCACATCTCTAATCAATAATGATTCAGAGTATGTTTTTTCACATGACTACACATACATATGATTGCTTTATTGAAAAACTTTTGATTATTTGTTAATTAGGCAATGACTCATATTCTTATAAATTTGACAAAGTTCTTTATATATTTGAGAAATGAGAAGGTCTATAAAATCTATGAAAGGTCTATAAAAACTGTCTATAAAATTTCCTGCCAATGTTCTGCTTTCCAATTGGTTTTACTTGTGCAAAACCTTTTTAATTTAATAGAATCAAAATGACCATTTTACACCTCACAATGCTCTCTATCTCTTGCTTATTTATAAATTGTTCTCCTATCCATAAATCTAATAAGTAATATGTTCCATGCTCTTCTCATTTTCTTGTGATATCTCCTTTTATATCTAGGTCAGATATCTGCTTTCACCTTATCTGGGTAAATGGTCGAAGATACAACCAAATTCTGTCAGACTGCTTTCTAGCTTTCCTAATAATTTTTTTACCAAATAATGAATTTTTATCCCCAAAGCTTAAATCTTTATGTTTGTCAAACTATAATAATTTGCTTTTATAAATTGACTATGTCTAATCTGTTCTACAGATCTACTTTTCTATTTCTTAGCCAGTACCAGATAGCTTTGATAATTACTGCCTTATAATATAGTTTAAAGATCTGGTACTGTTAATCCTCCTTCCTTTGATATACTTAACCTTTTGTGCTTCCAAATGAATTTTTTATTATCCATTCTAGCTCAGTAAAATAGTCTTTTTAGTAATTTAATTGAGATTGCATTGAATACACAGATTAGGTTAAAAAAAACCCATGAACAATTAGTATTTCTCCAATAACAGAAATCTGACTTTGTCTAGAAAGTGTTTTGCAATAATGTTCATGTAGTTAACTGGTTTGGGTTTTTTTTTGGTAGGTATACTCCTAGGTATTTTATACTGTCTACAGTTATTTTTAGTGGGCTATCTCTTACTACCTCTTCTTGAAGGGTTTATTGGTCATGTATACGAATGTTGATGATTTATTTGGGTTTATTTTAAATCCTGCTACTTTGCTGAGATCATTAATTGTTTCAGCTAACTTTAGTTTAGTCTTTAGGATTTTCCAAGTATGTCACCATATTGTCTGCAAAAAGGGATATTTTATTACCTCATTTCCTATTCTGATTTCTTCAATTTCTTTTTTATTCTCTTATTGCTATTACTAGTGTTTCTAATACAATATCAAAAATACTGAAGACAAGGTGCATCTTTGTTTCACTCCTGATCTTTTTGGGAAGTTTTCTAACTTATCCCCATTACAAACACAGGACTTTCCAGAGAATCTTGAACAATTCTATGTTTTTCCTATTGCCATGGGTCTTGGAGATCCCCTCATGTGATTTAGACCAAATATAAACTCACCCTGATGTCTGAATATAGACCAATTACTATCTTAGTTTACTTTTTGTCACAGATCAGTTTTAGCACCTTCTTTTTCAACTGTATAAAAAAGGCTACTCTGGCTGTCAAAGGAATCCCTAGACATAGAGGATCTTGGGCTCTCATTTTTTTTTTTTGCAATTGCTAATTTGCAGTTGCAAAATGTTTGCTAATAAGCTGTGCCTCAGATTCATCTGTGACAGATCTTGGTTTTGTATCCTTGGTAACTTGAACATTTTTTCTGCTTCTTGGCAATCCTTTTTCTTTGATTTGGAATCTCCACAATCTATGATATTCTTACTCTATTATAATCTATATATTCTATAATGTTCCTGGGAGTTTTCCTTTTGGGATTTCTTTCACAAGGTGACCAGTAGAATCTGTTTTCACTTTGACTTTTGGTTTTGAGTGATCTAAACATTTTTCGTTCATGATTTCTTGAAGTATAATAATATAGGCTCTTTTTTTGAGTAATGGATTTCAAGTAGTAGTCATTTTTAATCATTTTGCTTTGATGTGTTCTCCATCTATAATGCTAATGGGAATTTGGAGATTTTCCCTTCCCCTTGATAGGCCTAAGTTAATTTGAGGACCTTCCCTAATTTAAAAATATACTCTACCTGCTAATAGGCTGAATGTGGTCACATGGAGCCTGTGGTAGGAGGCTTGTTTTTCAGGACGGCACAATTTTTGTTACTTTGTAGTCAAGTGGGTCATGAGGGTTGTGATGTTCTTTGACCCTGGAGAAAGCTATATATATATCTCTTAGGTGAGGTTTTGTTTTGGGGCTCATTTTGGGAAGAGTTGTGTGATTTGGCCAAATGAGTCTCTGGGCAGTCGTTGAGCTCCCCCAGCTTTGAAAACCTAGATGTTGGTGCTTCTCTCTCTGGTAACTATATATGTATGTGATGGTCAGACAGCTAGAAGCCCTGTCTGTTATTTTCTCTGTCCGTATTTTTTGTCTAGTTGTAACTTCTGTTTGTATTCTCTGAATTGCAGGGTGCTGACTTTTCCCCTGAACTAGGTAAATGATATATGTTGGATTAAAGTAAGGTTGTTAACCCTTTTTGAGCTGCTCTCCTTTAGAAAAGCAGATCAAAGAACCTGTGCTAGCAGCCATCCTGGGTATGCTAGGGTGCTTGCTGCTACACCATCTTAGTTTTTTAAAATTCTTATTTAAAAAATTCTTTATTTAAAAAAACTAACATGGAGAGCACATCAAAGCAAGATGATTTAAAATAACCTCACTAAACTTATATTTTCTATATTTTTTTTAGTTTTCTAACTGTTTTAATATTTCATATTGTTTTATGCAGTCATTAACTTCTGATTGGTCTATTCTAATCTTTAGAGAATTGGTTACTTAGGTGAGGTTTTGTAAGAAGCTGTTACTATTCCTTCTAATTTGCCTATCTTTTGCATAACTGCACCTCTATAATCTATATTAAATTCTTTGCCTTCTCAAGGAGGAAATTACATGTTTTAATATGTAATTGGAAAAAAATATAAATTTTTTTCTAAAAAGATTTTTAGTATGATTATTTCTACCTCAAAAATCATGAAACACTACAAAGCAAGACTTGATTGATTGTTTTGTTAATTTATAGACTTAAGAACATGATAGAGAAAAATGTTAATAGTGCAGATTAAGGGGCGGCTAGGTGGCACAGGAGTCAGGAGGAACCAAGTTTTGTTCCAGCTTCAGACACTTAATACACACACACACACACACACACACACACACACACACACACACACACA
>NW_027187374.1:14097060-14105598 GCF_028583685.1 Petaurus breviceps papuanus
ACACACACACACACACACACACACACACACACACACACACACACACACACACACACACATACCGAGCTGTGTAACCTTGGGCAAATTACTTAACACCAGGGTGTGGAGTCAAGATGGTGGAGTAGAAGCATGACCTCCAAGTAGCTCCGGCTTCCACCTTCCCCCCCAAAAAGGGGACTCTGTACAAACTTTGGAGCTGCAGAACCCACAAAATGACACAGAGAAGCTAACCTCCTGCTGAGGACAGCCCGGGCTGGAATCAGCCAGTGCAGCGCTCTGGGAGCCGAGCTCAGGCCCATGTGAACTGGAGGTTTTAGCCCCAGGGCAGATCTGACCAGCCACATGCCAGAGGGACTCCAGATCAGCAGCAGCTGTGGCCATTTCCAGAATTATCAACACATAGATGTGAAGGACAAAATGAGAGCTCGGTGCAGTCTGGACTTTGGGACCCAGTAAGTGGGAATTCCTGTGCTTTTGTCCCCGGGGTTTAGAATATAATATTCTAGAGGTCAAAGCAGCTGGGATTAAAACCAAGAACCACCTACCCAGCAAAACTGAGTATCATGTTTCAGGGGAAAATATGGTCATTCAATGGAATAGAGGACTTTCAAGCATTCTTGATGAAAAAACCAGAGTTGAATAGAAAATTTGACATTCAGATACAAGAAGCAAGAGAAGCATGAGATGGTAAACAGGGAAAAGAAATCATAAGGAACTTATCAAAGTTGAACTATTAACATTCCTACATGGAAAAACAATAATTGTAACTGATGAAACTTTTCTCAGTATGAAAATAGTTGAAGGGAATAGAAGTATATATATATATATATATATATATATATGAGGGTATATGGGCATATGAATACATATGTGAATGTGTGTATATATGTTTACAGGTATACATAGATAGAGGGCACAGGACCAATTTAATAGGCAGGGATGATACTTAAAAGGTGAAATTAAGAGATGAGAGAGGAATATAATGAGAGGAGATGGGGAGAGACAGAATGGGGTAAACTATCTCATATAGAAGAGGCAAGGGAAAATAGTTACAATGGAGGGGAAGAATAGGAAGGCAAAAGGGAATGGGTCAACTTTATTCACATTGAATTTGGCTTGGGGAGGGAATGAAATACACACTAAATAGGATATCTTACCCTACAGGAGAGTTGGGGGGAAGGGGATGAGAGGGGGCATGATGGAAGGGAGGGCAGGCTAGGGGGGAGAGAAGTCGGAAGCATCCATTTTGAAAAGAGACGGGATCAAAGTAGAGAATAGAACAAATGGGAGGTGGGATAGGAGGGAGGGAAATATACTCAGTCTTTTATAATATATCTACTATGTTATTGTTTTGCATTAGCTACACATGTACAACCTATACTGAATTGCTTATCTTCCCAGTAAGGGTGGGTGACAAGGGAGGAAGGGAATGAATCTGGAATTCAAAGTTTTAAAATCAAATGTTTAAATATATACACATATATACATATATACTATTATTAATACTATTTTACATGTAATTGGGAAATAAGATATACAGGCACTGGGGCATAGAGATCCACCATGCCCTACTGGAAAAGTCGAAAGGGGTATGGGAGAAAATATGGGAGAGAGCAGATTGCAGGAGAGGATATCCTGTGGGACTGCTATTTTGGGGGGGGGGTGGGTAGGGGAAAAACGGGGAGAAAATGTGTACCTCAAAATCTGGCAGAAATGAATGATGTAAATCTCAAGTTAAAGCATTTGAAAAATGAAAAAAAAAAGTTAACCCCAATTGCCTTCCAAAAGACAAAAAAAAAAAATAGTGCAGATTAAACTTAAAGTGTGTTGTGCATATACTTTTCTTTCTGGAGGGTCACTTGTTCAATATTTACCAACATACCACTGGCCATTATACTGGCTTCTGCCTCCCCTGATAAAAACTCTCTGTCATGCCTCCTGACTTCTGGCCATCTTCTTCTTGATTCCTGGACTGGGTAAATATATATGCTATACCTGTGTTCCTCTAAGATATTTTGTATCACCATTTTTATTGGAAAATATAATAGGTTTCTTTTTCCAAAGAAGAAATGTAAGCTATAAAGAACCATATAAAATGTACCAAATCACAAATACTATGATAAATTAAAATTAATTTGAATTTATCACTTTCATCATATTGGCAAAGATAACAAAAAAGGAAAATCATAATTATTGACACAGCTGGGGGAGAGGTGTAAGAGAAAGAAATCATGGGAAATGGATATAAAACATTTTAAAATATAATTTTTAAACTTTAAAGTATATATGATAATTAAACTCTTAACAAAATGTTTCCCTGTTATAAACATCTTTCATCCTGTTTAAATTCCAGAATCATGATCTTAAAGTTGGAGAAAATAATGGAACCCAACTACTCAAGCTCATAATCCAAAAATAATCCCCACTACAATACATCAGACAAAATGTTCACTGGGCTTTGGATTGAAGACCTCCAATGAGCAGGAATTCACTGTGTATCAAGGTGGTCCATTACATTTTGCTTAGTTCCAATTGTTAGGAAATTTTCTTTGATATCTAACTTCTATTTGACACTGCAACTTTCACATACAGCTCCAAATTGTTGGGACCTACATAGGCACTACTCACTTTTGCTCTACTTTCTTTTTGGAGACTGGAAGAAAGGGTAATGCCTGAGCTCACCCCTCCCTATAGCTATTCCAAATTTACCACATCCGTGATTATAACCAAGAGACATAAAGACTGACTTGAATGGTCCAAGGGGTAACCCAATCCTTTCCTACCTTTACATTATTTTTGTAGTTTACTCCCCTTTACACACTAGGGCAGCTAGGTGCCACACTGGATAGAGCACTGGATCTTAAGTCAGGAACACCCAAATTCAAATCTGTCACCAAACACTTACTAGCTGTATGACTTTTGGTAAGTCACTTAACCCCATTTACTTCAGTTTCCTCATCTGTAAAATGAGCTGGGGAAGGAAATGGCAAACCGCTCCAGTATCTTTGTCAAGAAAACCCCAAATGGGGTCACAAAGAGTTGGAAGCAACTGAAATGATTAGACAACAAAAAAGCCATTTTCCTCCTGTATCACTAGAAAGGGGTGAGCTAAAGTACTACATGCTCAAATAAAAAATAAATGCAGATAAGGAAATGTACATGTCTATAAGTGATATGTTAAACTATGTCCATAAAAAGAAAATTGTACTAAAGTAAGGAAACAAGAAACTGGTGCCAATTACACCTACACTTTATTTTTTTCAAATTTATGAACACAAGCATTTCCAAGTTGTTTTTAAGACAATATTGCTATTATTGTATACGGTGTTCTCTTGGTTCTGCTCATTTTGCTCTTCATTATTTCATGCAAGTCTATCCATGTTTTTCTATGATCAACACTCTCATTATTTCTTATAGCACAGTAGTATTCCATCATGATCATATAACACATCTTGTTCAGCCATTCTCTAAATGATGGGTATTCCCACAATTTTCGGTTCTTTGCCATCACAAAGAGAGATGCTATAAATATTTTTAGAACACACAGATTCTTTTCCTTTTCCCCTAACCATCTCTGGAAACAGATCTTGTAGTGGTATTGTTAGGTCAAAGGCATAGGTGGTTTAGTCACCCTTTGGCCATAAATTCAGATTGTTCTCCAAAAAGGCTTAATTGGTTCAAAGTTCCACCAAAAAAATTAGTATCACAATTTTTCCACATATCCCTGCAACATCTGTTACGTTCCCCTTCAATCATTTTAAACCAATCTGATAGATATAAAATGATGTCTCAATGCTGCTTTAATCTGCATCTCTCTAATCAATGATTTAGAGCATTTTTTAAGTGTTTTGATTTATTTATCAGAAAACTGCTTGTTCCTATTCTCTGACCATTTATAAATTTTGGAATGACTTGTATTTTTATAGATTTGACAAAGTTCTTTATATATTTGAGATACAGGACCTTTATCTGAGAAACTGTCTATAAAATCCCTCCCCTCTCCCCAATTTTTTGCTTTCCTTCTAATCTTGGTTACATTTGTTTTATTTGTAGAAGACCTTTTTAATTTAATGTAATAAATTTACCTAATTTACACATCACAATGCTCTCTATCTCTTGTTTTTTTAATAAATTGTTAGCCTACCCATAAGTCTGATAAGCAACATGTTCCATGTTCTTCAATTTTTCTTGTAATATTGGAATGTTAAGGCAATTTGAAGATCTTTCCTGTCCCAAGAGGCCCATGTGACCTGCTTTGAGCTTTGGCTTGGCCCACAGCTTAGTAACATGAAGCTCAGTGTGGGAGGAATTTTGAGCATGAACAGAGAAAAGGAATGGGTGGAGCAGGAAGTGGGAGAGTAACATGGAGCTGAGAAAGAGAGGAGGCAGAAAGATGCAGAGCAGCTAGTGTGGGTGAGAAAGGGGCATTTTGCCTAAAGAAGTATGTTTGTGGGAAGGCCTAATGGAGGGAAGGCTTGGGGATGGCAGCGTTCCCTGCATTGGTAATGTGTACCAAGTTCTTTATTACCATAGTTGATCTGGTTTTCTGGTATATGAATAAATATCTTGCTTTTGTCTTCTAAGAAGAGAATCTGTTATATCTTTTGATTCAAACTTGGAAATACATCTGCATATTCATAGTAGTTGCTGTGGGTATTACATTGGCAATATAAATATTTCTCTTTATATCCAAGTCATGTATCCAGTTTGACCTTATCTTGGTAAATGGCATAAGATACTGATCTTTGCCCAGTTTCTATCTATTTTCCAGTTTTTCCAACAATTTTTTAACCAAATAATGAACTCTTGTCCCCAAAACTTAAGTCTTTACATTTGTCAAACTCAAGGTTACTATATATATTTGCTGCTGTAAGTTGACTGTATCTACTCTGTTCCACTGATCTGCTATTCTATTTCTTAGTCACTATCAGATATTTTTTATAATTACTGCCTTATAAAACAGCTTAATACTGCTAAACCTCCTTTCTTTCCATTTTTTTTCATTAGTTCTTTTGATATTCTTGAAATTTTGTTCTTCCAAATGAATTTGGTATTATTTTTTCTAATTCACTAAAATAATTTTTGATAATTTAATTAGAATGGTATTGAATATATACATTAAGTAAAACTGTCATTTTTATTATACTGATCCTGCCAGCCCATGAGCAATTAATATTTCTTCAATTATTTAAATCTGATTTTGTTTGTATAAAAAGGGGTTTGGGGGGGGAGGGGAAGGCAATTGGGGTTAAGTGACTTGCCCAGGGTCACATGGCTAGTTTTTGTGTTAAGTGTCTGAGGCCAAATTTGAACTTAGATCCTCCTAATTATAGGGCCGGTGCTCTATTCACTCACCACCTAGCTGCCCCTGTATAAAAAGTTTTTAAAAGTGATTTTGCTCTTATAGTTCCTGAATTTATTTTGGTAGGTGTACTCTCAATTATGTTGTACTATCTAAAATTATCTTAAATGGGGAATTTCTTAACAATTTTTTCTTGCAGGGCTTTGTGATGTATAAGAATGATTTATGTGGATTTACTTTATATCCTGCTACTTTTATTAATAATAAAAAATTATTAATTTTTTCAACTAACTTTTGAGTCTTTGGGATTTCCCCCAGTATTTCAAAGACCAGAGGTTTTGGAGCAAAAAGCTGGAGTGACAACCAAGAATAACATATTCAGCAAAGCTGAGTATAATCCTAAAAGGATAAAAAATGGATTTTTAATTAACTGAAAGACTCTCAGGTATTTGTGGGGGTAAAAAAGACCAGAACTCAATGGAAAATTCTATATATAAGAGCCAGAAGAAACAGAAGGAAAACATTAAAGGTTAATTATAAAGGACTCATTAAGGTCAAACTGTTTACTTATATTTACTTCTCAAACTTCTTAGCAGTTTATCATAAGAAAGTCAAGTCATTACTAGGGTAGTTTGAAAGAAAGGTTGGAGTTGAGTATGATAGGGGTAATTATAAAATATAAAGTTGGGTAGGAAAAGGTAAAAATTATCTTATACAGAGAACAATGCAAGAAAATCAAGAAAAGCAAATCAACAGCCTGCATGAAGAAAATAGCACCTTAAAAAATAGATTAACTCAAATGGCAAAAGAGACCCAAAAACCCAATGAAGAGAAGAATGCCTTAAAAAGCCAAATTTGCAAGATGGAAAAGGAATTTCAAAAACTCACTGAAGAGAATAATTCCTTCATAATTAGATTGGAGCAAATGGAAGCTAATGACTTTATGAGAAATCAAGATACTATAAAACAGATCCAAAACAAATGAAAGAATAGAAGTCAATGTGAAATGTCTCATTGAAAAACCATGTACTTGGAAAATAAATCCAGGAGAGATAATTTAAAAATTATTGGACTACCTGAAAGCCACGATCAAAAAAAGATCTTAGACACCATCTTTCAAGAAATTATCAAGCAAAATTGCCCTGATATTCTAGAACCAGGGGGCAAAATAGAAATTGAAAGAATTCACCCATCACCTCTTGAAAAAGAACCCAAAAAGAAAACTCCTAGGAATATTATAGCCAAATTCCAGAGTTCCCAAGTCAAGGAGAAAATACTACAAGCAATCAGAAAGAAACAATTTGAGTATTGTGGAAACAAAATCAGGATAACACAAGACCTAGCAGTTTCTACACTAAGGGATTGAAGGGCTTAGAATATGATATTCCAGAGATCAAAGGAGTTAAGATTAAAAGCAAGAATCACTTACCCAGAAAAACTGAGCATAATGCTTCAGGGGAAAATATGGTCACTCAATGAAATAGAGGATTTTCAAGCATTCTTCATGAAAAAATAAAACACAGCTGAACAGAAAATTTGACTTTCAAATACAAGAAGCAAGAGAAGAGTGAAAAAGTAAACAGGGAAAAGAAATCATAAGGAACTTATTAAAGTTGAACTATTTACATTCAGTAACTCATAAGACTTTTCTCAGTATGAGGACAGTTGAAGGGAATATACATACAGACATATATGTGTCTGTATTGGAGGGTATAGATGTGTATAAACATATATGTGAGGGTGTGCATATGTATGTATATAGAGGGCACAGGACGAGTTGAATATGAAGGGATGATATCTAAAAAAATAAAATTAAGAGGTGAGAGAGGAATATATTGGGAGAAGGAGAAAGGGAGAGATAGATTAGGATAAATTATCTCATATAAAAGAGGGAAGACAAAACTATTACAATGGACAGGATGAGCAGTAAAGGTAAAAGGGAATGGGACAACCTTATTCTCATTGAATTTTGCTTAAGGAGGGAATAACATACACACTCAATTGGGTATCTTACCCTACAGGAAAATAGGGGGGAAGGGGATAAGAGGGGGAATGATTGAAGGGAGGGCAGATTGGGGGAAAAGGTAGTTAGAAACAAACAGTTTTGAAAAGGGACAGGGTCAAAGGAGACAACAGAATAAGTGAGGGGCAGTATAGGATGGAGGGAAGTATAGTTAATTTTTCACAATATACCTGCTATGGAAATGTTTTGTGTAACTACACATGTACAACCTATATTGAATTGCTTATCTTCCAAGTGGGGGTGGGTGAGGAGGGAAGAAGGGAAAAAATATGCAATTCAAAATTTTAAAAACAAATGTGTATGAAAAAATAAGATATACAGGCACTGGGGTATAGAAATCCATCTTGCCCCACTAGAAAGTTAAGGGGTTGATGGGGGAGGATATAAGAGAGAACAGATTGGGGGAAGGGGTATTCAGTAGGATTGCTATTTTGGGATGGGGGTAGGGGAAAGATGGGGAGAAAAATTGTAACTCAAAATCTTGTGGAAATGAATGTTGATAACTAAAAATAAATGTAAATATTAAAAATTATCTCATACAAATGGCACATGAAAGGAAGAAATGACACCCATACTTTCTTGAAATTAGATCCTTGGTCCTGTCTTCTCTCTGTTTCTGTCTCTCTATCAGAATCTCTCTTGGCTGTTTCAATTGTCTGATGTGGCAGATCTTCCACTTTGACATGCCTATTCAAAGTGCTTGGTTTCAGGGACTCCAGAGCAAGACTTAATTATTAAACTTAAACCTTCTATGTTTTTTCATGCAAATTGTTCATACCTCTATGATTGTCATATCTTACATCCTTATAATATCCTAATGCATAAAGAAGCAAACAGAAGCTGAACCATGATCAGAAACATAAATAATTAGATCAGCCCACTTGGAATGTCATTTTCACTGATCTCTCCTTATACTTTCTGAGCACTTATCTCCCTTTAATTCTACCAGTTAATTTTCCCTTTGGCTAAAAGAAGGAATAATATACACACTCAATTAGGTATAGAAATCTATCTTGGGATGGGTAGGTGGCACAGTGAATAGAGCACTAGCCTTGGAGTCAGGAGGACCTGAGTTCAAATCCAGCCTCAGACACTTGACACACTAGCCATGTGACTTTGGGCAAGTCACTTACTCCAACTGCCCTCCAAAAAGAAGGAAGGAAGGAAGAAAGAAAGAAAGAAAGAAAGAAAGAAAGAAAGAAAGAAAGAAAGA
>NW_027187374.1:14105608-14272022 GCF_028583685.1 Petaurus breviceps papuanus
AGAAAGAAAGAAAGAAAGAAAGAAAGAAAGAAAGAAAGAAAGAAAGAGAGAAAGAGAGAGAGAGAGAGAGAGAGAGAGAAAGAGAGAAAGAGAGAAAGAGAAAGAGAGAGAGAAAGAGAGAGAGAAAGAGAGAAAGAAAGAAAGAAAGAAAGAAAGAAAGAAAGAAAGAAAGAAAGAAAGAAAGAAAGAAAGAAAGAAATCTATCTTACCCTACAGAAAAGTAGGGAGGAGAGGATATGAAAAGTAGGGTAACAGAAGGGAGAGTAGACTGGGGGAGGGGGTTAGTTGATTGATTGTTGTCTTTCATTCTTGAAGAGGACCAAAATGACATCACTATGGTAGAGTCAAGTTTCAATGTGTCAGACTGTGGCTGATCAGACCAATATGAGCTCGGAATGCTCTACCACAGGTCAGGTCAGGCACAAATAGTCCATGTGAACATCTGGGGTGGAGACTCCAAATTTGCTCATCCTGCATTTCCTTTGAGCTGTCTCAATTCTGCTTCACTCATAGAACACAGTACCTTCTCTGATGTGGGCACACCATGCTGTGTGGTCCTGTGCCAGTGTCTCCCATGTCACACAATCAATTCCAAAGTTCTTAAGAGAGACCTTGAGAGTGTCCCTGTATCACTTCTTCTGACCACCCCATGAACACTTCCCTGTGTGAGTTCTCCATAAAATAGTATTTTTAGCAAGCATACGTTTTGCATTTGAACAATGTGGCCAGCGCATTGGAATTGTGCTCTCTGAAGCATGGTTTGAATGCTTGGCAGTTTAGTTCACATAAGGACCTCATTATCAGGTACCTTATCCTGCCAGGTGAATTTTAGAATCTTCCTAAGACAATTCAAATGGAACCAATTCAGAATCCTGGCATGGCACTGGTAGACTGTTCAGGTTTCACAGGCATACAACAAGGTCAGCACAATGGTTCTGTAGGCCTTCTATTTGGAAGTCAGTCTAATACCCCTTCTCTCCCATACTTCCTTTGGAACCTCCCAAACACTGAGCTAGCTCTGCCAGTGTGAGCATCAGCCTCATTATCAATGTATATATCCCTGGAAAGTACACTACCAAGGTAAGTGAACTTTTACCCATAGCATTTAAAACTTCTCCATTTGGGGCGGCCAGGTAGCACAGCGAGTAAGGGCACCGGCCCCAGTGTTGGGATGACCTGGGGATCAAATCTGGGCTCAAACACTTAGCATCTAGCCAGAAACACCTGGCTGTGTAACCTTGAGCAAGTTACTTAACCCCAATTGCTTTAAAAAAAATTCTCCATTTGCTGCAACTCATGGTTCCACACATGGATGGTGTGGTGGTGGCTGATGGAGCACCTGTGTTTTCTTGGTGTTGTTAGGCCAGAATTGGCACAAGTAGCAGAGAATTGATCCATACTTTGTTGCATCTCAGCTTCAGAGACTGCATTGAATGCTAAATGAAAAACAAGAACTCCACAGGATTTACCAGCAAGACAGTTTATTCATCTCTACGAAGCAGCATTTCATACCGTCAAAAGTAAAGTACAAGCAAAGCTTAGAGAGATGTAAGATTCTTGGCTCAGCAAGAAAGCAGATGAAAATCAGTTTAATGCTGATAGTAACAATTCAAAGCAGTTTTATGATGCCCTGAAGACTACTTATGGGCCAAAGACCTATGGTGCATCTCAACTACTCAGTGCTGATGGAGCCACGTTGATTAGTGATAAGGATATGATCCTAGAGAGATGGACTGAACACTCCCATAGTGTTCTCAACAGACCATCATCAATCAATGTTGAGGTCACTGAGCATTTACCTCAGGTTGAAGTCAATCCCTCCCTAGCTGAAGTTCCAACTGACGAAGAGGTTCTTAATGCCATTAGGCTCCTTTCATGTGGCAAAGCATCTGGTGCTGATTCTATTCCAGCTGAGATTTACAAGGTAGGAGTTCCACTGCTCATATAAAAGCTGACTAAAATCTTCCATGTTATAGGGCAAATGAAGGTTATCCCCCAGGAGTTCAAGGATGCCTCCATTGTCCATCTCTATAAAGATAAATGAAATAGATTTGCCTGTGACAATCACAGGGGGGTTTTCTCTTAGTCATTGCTGGCAAGATTCTTGCCAGAGTCCTCCTTAATAGGCTTAACCTCCACCTGGAAGATGGTCATCTACCTGAGAGCCAGGGTGGCTTCAGAAAGGACTTAGGAACAATCAACATGGTGTTTGCTGCCCAACAACTCCAGAAGAAATGCCAGGAGCAGAACAGAGGTCTGTACTCAATGTTTGTAGATCTGACCAAGGTCTTTGATACTATTCGTCATGAGGTTTATGGAAAATTATGTCAAAATTTGGTTGCCCAGAGAAGTTCATCAGCATTCTATGTCAATTTCACGAAGGCATGTTTGCCCGGGTTCTGGATAATGGACAATGCTCTCATGCTTTCCCAGTCACCAATGAAGTGAAAGAAGGCTGTGTGCTTGTTTCCATGCTTTTTTCATCCATGTTGTCAAGTACTTTAAATGAGGATGAACACTACATCAAGGTCAACTACCACACTGATGGTAAATTCTTCAACGTGAAAATGTTACAAGTCAGGACCAAAGTGGAGGGAGTGTTGGTGCATGATTTTCTGTTTGTAGTTCAATGCAGCCTCTGAAGCTGGGGGAGGCAAATCACTTTTAAGGAGGGACAGGGTGAAAAGATAGAGAGAATAGAATAAACGGGGCGGGGGATAGGATGGAGGGAAATACAGTTGGCAATAGTAATTGGGAAAAAAAATTTGAGGCAAGTTTCCCTGATAAAGGCCTCATTTCTCAAACATAGAGACTGAGTCAAATTTATAAAAATGAGAGACATTCAAAATTTTTCTTGGGCTTTTTTTAATGTTTTATTTCATAACATGACTATTATGGAAGTGTTTTGCATGACTACACATGTATAACCTATATTGAATTGCTTGCCTTCTCAATGAGTAGGAGTAGGGAGGGAGGAAGGGAAAGAATTTGGAATTCAAAGTTTTTAAAATGAATGTTAAAAATTATTTTTAAATGTAACTGGGGAAAAATAAAATACTAAATTAAAATACTGTTGTGATAAATTGTATGCACTGTTGTGATTATATCAGTCATCTATTTAAAAACTTCCATTTCTTACTTAATAATTTATGAATTGCTCAGTCTGACATCCAAGCCCCTGTACAATATGATTCCAACTTAACTTCTCGGCCTTATCTCATAAGATTTATCTTCACTCTTCACATTCCTCTTCACAAATACAACGTTTTAATCAAACTTGGTAACTCATGGTTCCCCGATAATATCCTGCCTTCTCTCTTACCTCTGTGTTGCTGTTCATGTTGTTCCCATACATAAATGGATATCATAAGAGATATAACCAGGACATTTTGTTCTGAGGTCCAATAACTCAAACTGTGCCTGTGGCCAGCAGCTGAAATATAATCTTTATTGAGTTGGAGGGGGAGAGAGGTTATTTCAGTATGCTACCTGGTATTACTTTTCTAAAGAAATTATTTTTGCTAAGTAGGTGACTTATGCTATTAAAGGATTATGCTGTTAAAGGATTCTAAGTGCTGTAAGCACCCTGTAAATTTAGTACCTCCAGCTTCCCACCTTAGTTATGGCTTTTTCAGCCATTACTACATATTAAAATCTTTCCTTCAAGACTTACCTCAAGTGGCTTTCCTAATATTCCAGTTAGGAGTGTTCTTTTCCTCCTCAAATACTTGAGGTAGAGTTTTTGCCCTGCATTTCATATTTAACATTTTCTTATTCATATTATAGTTATTTGTATAAAAATACACATATGTGTGTGTATAGTCCACTAAAAAATTCTGAGGTCACTGAGGTCAGGGACTGAATTTTAATTTAAATTTCATATGTTTGTAATCTAGCAGAGAACATGCTCAATAAATATTTGCTGAATTGAGTCGGACTGAATTGATGATGAAGAAAGGAAATGGAAGAAATTATCTCTTCTACACATAGTAAACAGTGGTAGGACACAATTTCATTAACTTGGTTCAGTAAGGTTGTTTCTAGCTGAGAATTCACTTTTGGTTTTACTACTATGACAGAGGTAAATGAGAACATTATAATAAGGAATAAATACTTTAGACATGAAGAAAATTGTTTTAAGAAGAATTCAAGATAATATGGACTATGTAGATAATCATTCTTACAAATAGGTATTAATAACAACAACTAAATAAGGTCCATTTTTACAACTGAAACAAGACACTGGTGTACTGCAGGTAAGGTTTGAAAATGACTTCCTCTATGTGTTACTGAAAGCTTTCAAACTCCATTGTAATGTATGCAACTTGATTTATCATGAAATAAATACTTACATGTCAAGCAGAGCATGGTTTTTTGGCTTTAAAATATATGTGTGCATTATCATTTTATATATGCATATATGTATATATATATATATAGGCTGACAAGTTGTAGAAGATGATTGTGATGGAATACTGTGCTACAAGAAATGACGAGCATGATCGTCTTAGAAAAACATTTGCATAAATAATGAAGAGCAAAATGAGCGGAACCAAGAGGATGCTGTATACAGCAACGGCTATATTGTTTTAAGAACAACTTTGAGGGAATAAGTCATTTTGACTATTATAAATACCCATACTAACTAGAAATAACCTATGAAGGAAGACACTATCTACATCCAAAGAATTGACAAAGAGAAATATGCATAGCATGTTAAGAAGTATGTATGTATATACACATATATTTGTGTCTAATGGCAGCCATTTCTAGGTGGGGGTGAGGGAGGAAAAAAAAGGAAAGAAAAGAAATTTACATAATAACTTTATTATATATTTAAAATGAATAGCAAGTTGTACATAAGATATTTGCAGTTTTGTGTACAATCATCTTTTTATTATAGTACATTATAGAAATGCTTATTTTATTCTAGAAATTAAAAATAAAATAAATGGAAACAAGCAATTAAAAATGAACTCCATCATAACAGGAAGCAGCCTCTCACCCCAAGATAATTCGTTTTTTTCTCATCTCCCACATACTTGACTTAAAGTTTAAGAATACCAACATACCAAAAGAAGTATCACAATGACAATCTCACATCGAGATATCAAAGAATGAACCAGAACTCCCCCTAAAAACAGATTTTAATAAGAAAGAAAGGAGAATATCAGGGTGGCCAAGAACAAGGAGTCGACCATAAAGAGAACAAAAAGCTGATTCTTGGTCGTTGTCAACTTCCTCTTTGCTTTGGAAGCCAAGTGGAGGTGAAAACAAATGCACAGTGTGAAGAATATGATGAGCAATATAAGACAGGGATTCAAGCAGATTGATTAGGCTTACCCAGAGGCCACAGGATCAGAGACATGAAATTACAGACCCCTGGCCACATCTGCCTAAAGTCTTCAACAGTGTATGTCCCCAACCTGATCCAGAATGTTTAAATCTTTGCCATTTGGGATAATTTTTTTTTTCTTGCAAGGGTGGAAGGGAGGGCAATTGGGGTTAAGTGACTTGCCCAAAGTCACACAGCTAGTAAGTGTTAAGTGTCTGAGGCTGGATTTGAACTCATATCCTCCTGACTCTGTGGCCAGTGCTCTATTCACTGAGCCACCTAGCTGCTCCTGGGATAAAATTTTTTACCATTACTTGAGTCCTCCCTGATCTAGGATTCCATCTTTTATTTGAAGAGATCAGACTTCTGCAGTAATCAGTTCACTCAAGTGGTATGTCATGGACCCTCCCATAATTCTACACTTTTCTGTTTTCTCTGTGGCTGAATGTAGCATGTGTGTAATAAATCATCACCTCTCCCATTTCTGATTGAAAAAAGAAAAAGAAAAAAATGGTGGAAGAAGATTGTGGACAGTATTCTCTAGGACTGACCCTTTTGGTAAGACAATGAAAAAATTCAAATAGTCATACATAGACATTAAATATAATTAGGGACAGAAGACATGATTTCACTTTTGAGAAGGAAATCTAAATTTTTAACTTTAAATTAAAACAATTTTTTAAATCAACTAATTATAGTTTCTTGAATGAGCATTTAATTTTGGAAACTGCTAAATCTTTCTGAAGTTACAAGAATTATTTTTATCACTCACTTGGTTGTTTTTCAAAGGCCAAACTCTGGAGGTCTGAAACAGAGCCAATAAGCTTTTTAACCAAATACAAGCTCTCATTGTCTTTTGCCTGTTTTGCTTGCTGCAAGGAGAGTACATGTGTCGGTGCATGTGAAGTAGAAGAGTCAGAACACTCACACAACTGTGAGTAAGGCACAACTGAAGGTAAATTTACTGCTCATACTCTTGCTCGAGATATAATTTTTGCACTCACTTATATGAAAGAAGTAAATGAGGTGAAGGAGAAGTGGGAAAGAAAGTAAGAAGGGGACTGGGCTGGAAAATTAGTTATTCATTTTAAAGAATCAAAGAGTTTTCTTGGTGACTTGAATATCAAAAAGATGTAATTAAGCAAAGTGAAAACTTTTTAATAAGCAATATTTAAGTATTCTTTCACCAGAGGAAGAGAGGAACTGTACATTTTCTTTGTCCTAATACATATTCTTTTCTTGTCAACTGTAATTTCTAATATGTTCACAACAAACCTTAAAAGGTAATTATATTTCTCTCCCATTGTTTTCTTTTAACCTTACATTGTCTTGGAAATATTTAATATTTAGTCAATAGTATTCATTTTATTGGGGGGCAGCTATTTATTGGTCTTGGGATTTCATGGGTATAAAGAGTTTATATATGATATATATGCATGTATATATATATATATTTTATATATACACATATGTGTGTGTTCCTCCTTTCCATAAGTAATTTTTGAGCACAGACCCCCCAATAGATGTACATTTACTTATTTATACAGAAGGGTGGGATCCATCCCAGCCCCAATTAATCATAGAAGGCCCAGATATCTCACTTAAATCAATTAATCAAAAGTAAACCAAGTGTGACCAAGTCTGTAATCAATGTGAAAATATCATATGGGCTTTGGATCCATTAGACAGATGTACAAGAAATATCTTATGTTGATTACAGAAGATTTAATCATGTCTCTTGGACTATATAGAAAAACAGCAAGTTAGTTCAAAGTTGAATAGGAAAGGATTGCAAATTCATGAGGTGAGGATTACAAGACTCAGAGTTGGAATCACTCCTGAGAAAAAGAAATTGCCCTCCTCTCTGTTACCCCCTCCCCTCAACTCTCCACTGACCATGCTATCAACACATATAGGACCTTCAAGTTTTCTGACCTTTTGAAGTTCACAAGGCAATAACCCAGTCAATTCTGCTACACATTTCGACAAATATTTATTTGTCCTGTCCAGGAGAGTTTCTGTTTACTTTTGGCACATCTCTCTGTATTCCCAGCTAGATGTGTTATCTACAATCTCTACAGTAACATAGTCAAGGGCGGAAGTGGAGGGAAGACAGGAAGGCACTTTCCCCTCTCCCCAAGAATAATTATCTCTCAGGGACCTGGAATTCTCAGTCCCCAAATCTGTAGTCCTCTAGCTGAAAAAGGATATTAAACAAAGACTCATAGATCCAAATGGAAGAAGTACATCATTGGTTGTATTTTCAAATACAAATTTTGTTGCAGTTTAGCTAGTATATTCCTATCTTTCCTAATATTAACCAGTCATTCTTGCAAACTAATTGGAGGGTGTTGCATTTTTATAGTTTTTTAATAGATGCAAAAATTGCTGAAAAATCAAACTTGGAAGATTTTTAAGTAGATTAAAAAATATTTTCCCCAAAATTTCTGTTTCCAAGTTTTTAAATGTATAGATATAAGAGATTTTTGGAGTGTTTCACTTACATTGTTTTCAGCAACCCAGAAAGGAGAGAGTAAGTATAACAGAGGAGGGGGTAATTAACAATGTCAAGAGAAGGCAAAAAAAAAAAAAATACAGAGAAGGAAAAGAGGATGAGGACTGAGGAAAGGTTACATATGGAAAAAAACAGTTTACATTAAGTGAGGAGTCAAGAATTCCAGAGAGACTGAGAATCTGGGAGTCTAGAAAGTACTGATGTCCACAACAGAAAAAAGGGATATTTGAAGGAGAGGCAATTTTAGGAGAAAAGATAATGCAATGAGAGCTACAGATTTTGATTCATCCACCATGTCTACTAATTTTATGTGACTCAGTCTATCTCACCAAAAATTTTAAGGGAGTGGTGGAATTCTTAATCACCAGCTGATGGACCCAAAGTTCCCCCTGTGAAATCACAAGATGATCTGGCAGGTTGTGGGTAAGCTGGCAGGGAGAGCAAGTTCCCAATAGCATCCACACAATTGCAATAGGTACCTCGATTACAATCCCCCTTGAGGGGTTTGGAACTTGAACATCTAAAGCAGGTCTGCTACAGCATGGAACAGACTAGGGGAATGTTTTTAAAAATGAATGAGAGGGTTTATGTGTAGTTGTGCTGGAGAAAAGTTCCTTGATTTGCCATTGCCTGGAGGAAATATGGAGTCATAACCCTGCTTTTTGACACCTTGTGGTCATGCCCTTTGGGAATACTCTGTGGAAGACCACAGCTCATAATGAAGAAACTCCTTAAATGCATGAGAAAAATTGTTCTAAAACTTACCATCTTAGAGAATTACCTAGAGAGCTAAGAGGTTAAGTGATTTTACCAAGATGACACATAGTATATATATATCAGGGTTAAGAACTTAACCACCATCCCATGCTGACCCTCTATTAATAATAAGTAGATTAGCAAAGATACCTTCTATAGGCTGAATGAACATATATCTCCCACATATATATATATTATTATTACTTTTCTGTCAGCACAAATAAAGAATTGACTCTATCACTGAACTCTGTTTATTTTTCTGATATATAGAATATACATTTTTTAATATGTATAGGATGGGACACAGTGTTATATACCCCAAATTGTTAAACACCATTAATCTTGTTAAATAATGTATATTTTAAAAGAAGACTTTTTTTAAAGAAAGTTCAGATTACTTTAAACACTCCATTAGTATTTTTTTTATCTCCTAAACAATAAAAGTGATAAGGTGATGCTGAATAAGTTTCTGTTTCCTATATCTGTTCAATTTAAATGATGGTAATTTGTTTGAATTTCATATATGGATGGATATTAGTTACTGTAACGGGTAACCTCTATGACTCTCTATCATGTGTTTGTTCAGCCTATCGTACAAATGCAAAATTACAATGCCAATATTACAAATGAAATACTCTGCAATAACCATGAGTGAATGTTAACCTGTTTACTGAACCTATATAGCTTTCCTTACAAGCTGAAAACAGGATGAAGAGAATGAGTGACTGGGCCACATACCCAAATCAATTATCCAGACTCACTGAAGCAGTAAGAAGAAAATCAATGACTTAGAGAGCAAGAGTACTTGCTTTTCTACAACTGGCCTTGTCTCTACCTAGTTCTATCTGTGTTTTCTGATAATTACTTCAAAGAGTAACACCAAAATAACATCTAGAGAACATGAAAAAGAAAAGCAAAGGCACTTAGAGTGAGCTCCTCCTGGAGTGTTGGTATTTAACATGATAGTGATGATAAAAGTTGGTACAGAAAAAGGAATCCTAGACAAAAATGTTCTCTTCCTAAAAGTACCCAGGAGAAGCAACATAGTCAGTCATACAAAAAAAATCTTTCAATAAATTTTGTTAAGATGTATAAATATTTTGTTCAATTGTCACTTCTCTTCCCTGTGTGACAGTTAAATTAGCATTAAAACCAACCATCCACTTATAATTTGCACCTAAATGAAGAGGAATGTACAGAGAGACTCATTACCTCTACAGCCTCTGAAAATTAGTCAACTTATTAGTAGGAAAATTGTGCCAGTAATAAGCAGTAAAATTCATGGGAAAGAGTTGATAAATCCAACTATTTATTTTTATAACAATAAAGAGAGAAAAGAGATTAAAATATTGAAAAAAATTAATTGACCCTTCTCAGACCTTGATACATTTAACCACAAAATAAATAAGAAGTTAAAGAGATGAATAAAATTTTATAAAAGATATGATAGGCCTCTAGAAAATACTGAATGAGAATAGACAATTATACCTATCCTCAGCTGTGCATGACACCTTCACAAAAGTTGACCATTTATGACAAAAACATCTCACAAGCAAATACAGAAAAGAAATATGAAATACATTTTTTCTGACCACTGCAATAAAAATTACAATGAATAAATGGTCTCTGAAGCATAGATTTAAAATTATTTAGAAATTAAATTAATCCTAAAGAATGGTGGGACAAGGAACAGATCACAGAAATAATAATTTCAATAAGGATGATATAAACAATGAGACAACAACAAAATTTGTGGGATACAGACAAAGCAGTTCTTAGGGAAAACTTTTTATGTCTAAATGTTTACATCACTGAAAGAAAGAGATCAATTAATTAGGCATGCAATTTTAAAAAAATTAGAAAACTAACAAATTAAAAAGCCACAATTAAACACCAAAATAAAAATCTTGAAAAAAAAATCAAAGAAGAAATGAACAGAATTGAAAGTTTAAAAACTACAAAATTAAGAAATAAAACTAGGAACTATTTTTGAGAAACAATAAAATAGATACTCTTAAAATAACAATAAGATAGTACTGATGATTTTGATTTTTAAAAAGAGAAAGAAAAAAGTCAATTTATTAGTATCAAAGGTGAAAAAAAGGTGAATTCATGAGCAAGTATACAATAAAAACAATTATTAGGAACTACTTAACCCACTTCTATGCCAACAACACTAAAAATCTAAATGAAACAGATAAATGTTTACAAAAATATAAATTGTCCAGATTAACAGAAGAGGAAATAGAATGCTCAAATAACTCTATCTTAGAAAAAAAAATGAAATTTTGAACGTCATAAAATGAACTCCCTGAGGAAAAGTATCCATAAACAGATGTATTTACCAGGAAATTCTACCAAACAGTTCCAAACTATTCTAATACTACAGAAACTGAAGGGGGAAAAGGGTTAAATAAGAGAATCTATCAAATTCCTTTTATGACCCAAATGTAGTCTTGCAATCTAAACCGAGTGGAGCCAAAACAGCAAAAAAAAAAAAAAAAAAATTTACAGATCTACTCCCTGACAAATACTGATGCAAAATTTTTAAATAAAATACTAACAAGGAGACTATAGCAATATATTACAAAGATGACATACTAAGACCAAGCTGGATTTATCCCAGGAATGAAAGGCTAGCTCAATATTAGAAAAATTACAACCATAATAAAACTATTTCAATAGTAGGAGAAAAAACTTTTGATAAAATACAATACTCATTACCATAAAAAAACACCAGAAAATATAGGAATATTTCAAGCTTTTGTTAAAATAAGTAGTATTTATCTAAAACCAAGAACAAGTATTTTCTATAATGGAGATAAACTAGAAGCCTTCACAATAAGATCAAGAGCAAAGCAAAGATATCTAGTATCACAATTACTATTTAATATTGTATTAGAAATGCTAGCTATAGCATTAGACAAAAATAAAACAGTGATGGAATAAGCATAGGCAATGAGAAAACAAAACTATCACTTTTGGTAGTTGACACAATGGCTTATTTAGAGTATTCTAGGGAGTCAACTAAAGAGCTATGGAAAACAATGAACAATTTCAACGAAATTGCAGGATATAAAATAAAAATACAAAAACCACTATTTCTGTATAGTACAGATAAAGCCCACCAGGAAGAGATATAAAGAGAAAAGGCATTTAAAAATAATTACAGACAAAATGCAGCACCCATTCTTATTAAAAACACTATAGAGCATAGAAAAAAAAAGGGAGTGTTCCTTAAAATGGCAAGCTGTACCTATATAAAACCATCAGCAAGCATTATATATAGGAGATAAGCAAGAAGACTTCTCAATAAGATCAAGGGTGATACAAGGATGCCCATGATTGCCATTATTATTCACTATAGTACTAAAAATGTTCACTATAGCAATAAGAGAAAAAAATGGAACTAGGCAATGAGAAAACCAAACTATCACTCTTTGATGATATATTGGCATACCTAAAGAACCCTAGAGCATCAACTAAGAAATAAATTTCTTAAAATAATGAACAACTTTAACAAAGTTGTAGGATATAAGATAAAACAACATAAAAGATGAGCATTTCTTTATGTGACCAAAAAAAGCCCAGTAGCAAGAGTCAGAAAGAGAAATTCTATTTAAAATAACTATGAACTATATAAAATATTTAGGAATCTACCTGCCACAACCCAGGAACTATATGAACACAATTACAAAACATTTCTCACACAAATAAAGTCAGATCTAAACAACTGGAAAATTATCAATTGCTCATGAGTAGGTGGAGTTAATATAATACAAATGACAATTTTGCCTAAACTAATTTACATATTCAGTGTCATACCAATCAAATCACCAAAAAATTATTTTATAGAACTAGGAAAAATAACAACAAAATTTATCTGGAAGGACAAAAGGCCCAGAATATCAAGGAAATTAATGAAAAAAAAATACAAAGAAAGATGGTCTAGGAATAGGAGATCTCAAACTATATTGTAAAGCAGTACTCATCAAAACTGTCTGGTACTAAGAAATAGAGTGGTGGATCAGTGGAATGGATTAGACAAATAATGATAAGATTAAGATAAATAAGTTTTATATATTTATACAAAATATATATTTTATAAATATATGTATATTCTATAGGAAATATATTTATAGATTTTATATTTATATAAAATATAAATAATAAACAAATAAGACAAATAACAATAAGACAGAGTAGTCAATGACCATAGTAATGCAATGTTTGATAAACCCAAAGACACTAGCTTTTGGGATAAGAACTCATTATTTGACAAAAACTGCTGGGAAAAATGGAAAACAAGAGGACATCAATTAAGTATAGACCAACATCTTACACCATTTACCAAGAAAAGGTCATGATGGGTGCATGATTTTGACAATAAAGCATGACACCATAAGCAAATTAGAAGAGCAAGGAATAGCCTACTTGTCAGATCTATGGGGAGGGGAAGAATTCATGGCCAAACAAGAAAGAGAGGGCATTACAAGATACAAAATAGATAATATTTATTATGTTAAATTAAAAGCTTATGTACAAACAAAATGAATACAACCAAGATTAGAAGAAAAGCAGAAAGCCAGGAAACAACCTTACAGCAAGTGTCTCTAATAACGGCCTAATTTTTTAAATAAATAGAGAACTGAGTAAAATTTATAAGAATACAAGCCATTCCCCAACTGATAAATGGTCAAAAGATATGAATAGGGAATTGTCAGATGAAAAAATAAAAGCTATCTAAAGACATAGGAAGAAGTGCTCTAAATCACTTTTGAGTAGAGAAATGCAAATTAAAACAATTCTGAAATACCACCTCATACCTATCAGATTAGCTAATATGACAAAAAAAAAAAAGGAAAATGATAAATGTTGGAGAGCATGTGAGAAAATTGGGATACTGATACACTACTGATGGAGTTGTGAACTGATCCAACCATTTTGGAAAACAATCTAGAACTATGCCCAAAGGGCAACCAAACTGTGCATACTCTTTGATCCAGCAATACCACTACTAGATCTGTATCCCAAAGAGATCATTAAAAAAAGGGGGAAAAGCACCTATGTGTGCAAAAATATTTATAGCACGTCTTTTCGTGGCAACAAAATATTGGAAATTAAGAGGATACCCATTAGTTAGGGAATGACTAAAAAAACTGTGGTATATGAATTTAATGGAATACTACCACACTATAAGAAATGATGAGCAGGCAGACTTCAGAAAAACCTGGAAAAGACTTGAATGAAGAGATTGGTGCAAAGTGAAATGAGCAGAACTAGGAACACATTGTACACAGTATTGGCACCACTGTGTGATCATCAACTACAAAGCTCTTCTCAGAAACACACTGATGTTTCACATTCACATTCACATTTCACATTCACATTCACAAGGGAATATGCTATCCATATCCAGATAAAGAACCGATGGATTCTGAATGCAGATTGAAGCATATTTTTTCACTTACTTTATTCTTTTGTGTGCTTTTTTCTTTTGATCTATTTCTTCTTTCATAATTGTGACTAATACAGAAATATTTTTTACATGATAGCACTGCTTACCAATTTCACAAGAGGGGAGGGGAAGGAGAGAGGGAAAAAAATTTGGAACTCAAAAAATTTAAAAAAAAAGGTTTAAAAATTTTTCTTGACATGTAACTGAGGAAAAAATAAAGCACTATTAAAATTTTTTAAAGTAATTATAGATAGTATAAAATACTTGGGAATTTACCTGCCAAGATGTGTACAGGAAATGTAAACATAATTACAAAACATTTCCACACAAATAAAAATATAACTAAAAAACTGGAAAAATACCAATTGCTCATAGGTATTGCTCAAGCCAGTATAATAAAAATGATGATACTTTCTAAATTGACTTATTCAGTGCCATACCTATCAAACTACTGATGAATTACTTTATATAGAGCTAGAAAAAAAATCACAGAATTAATGTGAAGGAACAAAAGGTCCAGAATTTCAAGGGAATTAATAACAGGGCAACGATTGGGACTAGTAGTGCTAGATCTCAAACTATACTACAAAACTGTAATAAAAAAATTTGGTACAAGGTAAGAAATAGTGGAAAATATTAGCTACACAAGATGCCAAAGAAAGTGAGTACAGTGAGCTACTTTTTGATAAACCCAAAGACCCCAGTAACCAAGGCAAAAACTCACTCTGACAAAAATTGTCAGGAAAAATGTAAAACAGACAGTCATAGACCACCACCTCGAACTATATACACAAGAAAGCTCAAAAAGGGTCATAACTATGATTTAGACATAAAGTGTGAAGCAAATTCCTGGAATATGGATGAATTACCTGTTAGATCTCTGGATGGGGGAAGAGGTCATGATCAAACAAAAGACAGAAGTATTCACTGGAAGTAAAATGGACAAATTTTATTACATAAAATTAAAAACTTTTTGTACAAACAAAACCAATGTGGTTAAAATTGGAAGAAAAGCAGGAAACTGGGAGGAAAATCTTTGCAGCAATTTTCTCTAATAAATTCTTATTTCTCAAACATATAGAGAACAGAGTCAAATTTGCAAGGATAAGAGACATTTTCCAATTGAAAATTGGTCAAAGAATATGAATAGGCAGTTTTCAGAGGAAGAAATCAAAGCTATCAATAGTCATATTTAAAATGCTCTGCATCACTAACAATTAGATAAATCTATTAAAACAATTCTGAGAAATATTATACCTATCAGATTGGATAGGGTAACAAAAAAGTAAAATGACAAATGCTAGAGGGCATGTATGGGGGAAAAAGGTACACTAATGTTCTGCTGCTGGAGCCGTGAACTAGTCTAGTCATTCTGGAAAGCAATTTGGAACAATTTGCTCACAGGGCTATTCAACTGTGTATACCCTTTGATCCATTAATTCCACTATGAGGTCTATACACCAAAGAGATAAAAAAGAGAAAAAGGAATCATATCTACAAAATATTTATAGTAGCTCTTTTTGTTGTGCCTAGGCATGGAAATAGAAAGATAGAGATATAGCTATATTGAATTGCTAGAAATAGAGATTGTGTGTGTGTGTGTGGAGAGAGGGAGAGGGAGAGAGAGAGAGAGAGAGAGAGAGAGAGAGAGAGAGAGAGAGAGAGTATACAAGCCCAATATCATACAAAGTTTCCTTAAGTCTCTAGAGATGCAGGCTAGAAATAGGTATGCATTCAAGGCATTGGCTCCTCTACCTCTTGGTATTCTTCTTTTATTCTTCCTTCAGGAACCTCTCCCTGAAGGGAGTCTCTAATTCTAGCCTGGACTTTTTTTTTGAAGGGGGAGAAGGCAGGAAAATTGGGGTTAAGTGACTTGCCCAAGGTCACATGGTTAGTGTTAAGTGTCTGAGGCTGGATTTGAACTCAGGTCCTCCTGACTCCAGGGCCAGTGCTCTATTCACTGTACCATCTGGCTGCCCCAGGAGTCTCTAATTCTATATATCCTCTCTCAAAGTCAGAGAAAACATCTGGAGCCTAGAGATGCAATGTCTTGTTCCTGGAATCACCAGGTCAGTGTCACTGGATAAAAGAATACATGTCAAGGAGTAAAGTGTAAGAAGACTGGAAAGGTAGAAGGGGGTTAGGTTAGGTGCTTTAACTTTGAATGTCATTCAGAATATTCTGTATTTGCTCCTGCGGGCAACAGAAACTCCTGAGATTTATAAGGGAGTGATATAATGAACCTATGCTTTAGAAGAATCACTTTCATGGGTAAATGGTGGATGAACAGGAGTGAGGAAAGCCTTGAGGCAGGAAGATCCACCAGAACACTACTGCAATAATCCAGGTATGAGGTGACAAGGGCCTGCATTAGAGTAGTGGCAGTGTCAAAGGAGAGAAGGGTGGGATGTATTTGAGAGATGTTGCAATGATGGAATCAACAGACTTTGGCAATATACAGGAGGTGAGAGATGCTGAAAGTTCCAGGTTGTGAGCCTGAGAGAGTGGCAGAATGATGTTGCACTTTACAGTAATAGGGAAGGTAGAAGGTGGAGAGGGTTTGTAGGGCAAGATAATGAGTTCCATTGTAGACATATTGAATTCAAGATGACTGGATATCCAGTTGCTTGAAAGGCAGTTAGAGATGGGTGATTGGAGGTCAGCAGAGAAGTTGGGCAAGGGTTAGGTAGCCATGAGAATCATCAGTATAAAGATGGTAATTAAATATAGAGAAGCTGATGGGATCACCAAGTAGTAGAGAGGTAGAAGAGGAGAGGATACTTAGACAAAACCCTGAAGGAAACATCCAGTTAGAGGGTGTGATCTTCAGAGGATCCAGCAAAGGAGACAGAAAAGGAATGGTAGGTGGAGAGCCACAAGAGAATGGTGTCCTGAAACCTAGAGAGAGTAGAACATCAAGAAGGAGAGAGGCCTGCTAGGCACCTATGCCTGTTCACTGAAGGAAGAAGATGAAAGTTGGTAGGGAGCAGGACTTTTATCTCCTGCTATACAGTTTTGCCCTCCAACTCTTGCTACACAATCTCCTCCCTAATCTCCAGCCTCTTTTGGAAAGTCATACCCTGCACATTCCAGTGATTCTGAATTCCCCACATCCCACCACCCAGTTCCTTATTCCCATACCCCTCAAACCTCCCACTCCAAAGTTCCAGTCAAACACTGTACCCTCTGGAATGCCTGTTTCATAAGCAACAAAGTTCCTTTCATCCTAAATATTTTCTTCTCCCAGCAAATCACCTAGCAGTCACTGAGACCTGGTTCCTCTGATGATAGTCTTCCTTACCACATTTTCTAGTACTAGATTCACCCTCACTCATTTTCTTTGGCTCACTGGTTTTTGAAAGTGGGAATTGTGATGTTCCTTTATCCCCATTGTAACTTTCAGGTTATCTCTCTATCACTCAGTAACATCTCCTTATTTGAGGTTCATGCAAGTTATATCTACCACCTAATCAAAATCTCGGTAGCTATTGTCTACAGATCTCCATGTGACTCCACTCCCTTTCCCAATGAATTTGCTACCTGGCTCATAATTTTTCTCTCCTCCTCAACTCTTACCCTCATACCAGGAGATTTCAATATGCATACTGACTCCCTCAAACGGTTTGAGGGAGTCAAAACCTCAGTTTCTCAACCTACTTATTTCTCATGTATGACTCTTCCACCCCACCTCAGCCCAGTCATACCCCTGATCTTGCCATCACCCAGAAATGCACCACTTCCACGTTCAAGAATTCCTTCTCTGACCATCATCTACTGACTTTCTACTTTTACCTCTACCTTCCCTCACCAAACCCTACTCTTTTTCCACACAATAATCTCTAATCCCTTGACCCCTTATTTCTCTCTCAGGCCAACTAGCACTAGCCACTCTCTTTTCTTTTTCCCATTTCGACCCCTTAGTAAACCAATTCAACTCTACACTGGCTTCTTCTCTTGAGTCCCTGGCCCCATTATCACATTGCTCATTGTGCTCTACCAAGCCTCAGCCTTGGATCAATCCTACCATCTATTGTCTTTGCTCCTATACACACACTTCTGGATGAAGGTGGAGAAAATGAGCCATTCTCAACCTAGTCCACTACAAATTTGTTATACAACTTCAACTGGACCACATTGCTGCTAGATAATTCTGCTATACCATACTTATAAATTCACTTTCCCATTCTCAAAAGAGGTTCTTCCAAGCTTTTTCATTCTTCCTCAAACCTCCCATGGCTCCTTCTCTCCCAACCATGTCAGCTAAGAACTTTGCCTCATATTTTACATGAAAAAATAAGGGCATTTGCCATGAGTTCCTTCTTCTCCCCACTTGCTCATTTCATATCACTCAGATGCCTTCTGCCACTGTCTCCTCCTTTACCCCTGTCTCATATGAAGAGGAGGCCCTACTCCTTACCAAGGCAAACCCCTCTGTCATCTCCACTCTATCACTTATTTTCTATTTTAAAATATTTTCTTTTTTTTCCAACTTCATGTAAAAAATTCAACATTTGTTTTTTATAATGTTGAGTTCCAAATTCTCTCTCTCCCCTTCTCTCCACCCTCCTTGAGAAAGCAAGTAATTTGATATTGGTTATATATGTGCAGTGATACAAAATATATTTCCATATTAGTAACATTGTGAAAAAAGAAATAACAGCCACAATCCAAAAACAAAACAAGAAAAATAAAGTAAAAAATATATTTGATTTATATTCTGACTGTACTTTCTCTGGAGGTAGATGGTATTTTTTATCATGAGTTCTTTGAAATTACAGCAATATTGCTGTTAATATGTACAATGTTCTCCTGGTTCTCCACACTTAACACTGTACCAATTCATGTAACTCTTTGAAGTTTTTTTTGAAAGTTTCCTGCTCATTATTTCTTATAGCACAAAAGTCTTCCATCACAATCATATACTACAACTTATTCAGCCATACCTCAGTTAATGGGAATTCCTTCAATTTCCAATTCTTTTGCCACCACAAAATATTTTGTTATAAATATTTTTGTACAAATAAGCCCTTTCCCCACCCTCCTTTAAAAATCTCTATGGGATACAGACCTAGTAGTGGTATTGCCAGGGGTCAAATGATATACACTTTTATAGCCCTTTGGAATAGTTCCAAATTCCTCTCCAAAACGGATGGATCTGTTCACAACTCTGCCAACTGTGCATTAGTGTCACAATTGTCCCACATCCCATCTAATATTTGTCATTTTCCTTTTCTTTCATATTATCCAATCTGATAAGTGTGTGGTGGTACCTCAGAGGTGTTTTAATTTCATTTAAATTCTCGAATAAATAGTGATTGAGAACATTTTTTCATATGATTATAAATAGCTTTGATCTCTTCTCAAAACTGTCTGTTTATATCCTTTGACCATTTATCAATTGGGGAATGACTTGTACTCTTACAAATTTTACTCTGTTCTATAATTTATTTGAGAACAGACACATGCTGTGAAAATTGTTTCCCAGTTCCTGTTTTCCTTCTAATCTTGGCTACATTGGTTTTGTTTCTGCAAAATCTTTTTAATTTAATGTAATCAAAATTATCCATTTTACATCCTCTAATTCTCTCTGTCTCTTGTTTGGTCCCAAATTCTTCCTTTATGCATAGATCTGACAGGCAAACTATTCCACGCTCTCCTAATAACCCTTTATGTCTAAAACAAGTACCCATTTTGACCTTATCTTGGTATACAGTGTGAGATATTGGTCTATACCTAGTTTATGCCAAACTGCTCTCCAGGTTTCCCATCAGTTTTTATTAGTGAGTTCTTGTCTCAAAAACTTGGGTCTTTGGATTTATTGAATACTAAAATAGTATAGTTATTTACAAGTGTTTATTGTGTACCTAATCTATTTCACTGTTCTACCACTTTATTTCTTAGCTAGTACCAGCATGCTTACTGCTTTGTAATACAGTTTGAGATCTGGTATGACTTAACTACCTTCCTCCACATTTTTTTTTCACTGACTCAATATTCTTTCGTTCTTCCAGATAAATTTTGTTACCATTTTTTCTAGCTTTATAAAATTTTTTTTATAGTTTGATTGGTATGGTACTGAATAAGTAAGTCAATTTCATCTTATTTTCAATCTCTCTCTGTCTATTGGTTACTTCCTTGCTGCCCACAAACATGCCAATGTTTCCTCTATCCTGAAAAAAAACCTTTACTTGATCTTTCCATTCCTGGTAACTATTGTCCTGAATCTTTTCTGCCCTTTGTGCCTAAACTCCTTGAAAAGGCTTTATACAGTAGGTGTCTTTACTTTTTCTCCTCTCTCTCTTACAATCTGGCTTCTGACCTCATCATTGCACTGAAATTACTCTTTCCAAAATTACCCTTTATCCCCTACTTATCAAATTCAATGACCTTTCTCAGTCCTCATTCTTTCTCTCTCTGAATCCTCTGATACTGTTGATAACTCTCCTTTTCTTGATACTCTCTTATCTCTAGGTTTTGGGGACACCACTGTCTCCTGGTTCTCCACCCACCTATCAGATCACTTCTCAATCTCCTTTGCTGGACATCATCCACATCAAGCCTCCTAATCCTAAGCATTTCCATATTCTGTTCTGGGTCTTTTTCTCTTCTCCTTCTATATCCTATTTCACTTGGTGATCTTATCAGCTTCCATGCATCTAATTATCATCTCTTTGCTGAGAATAATCAAATCTATCTATGTTCTCCTAACCTTTCTGATGACCTCCAATCATGCATCTCTAATTTCCTTTCAGACATCTCAAACTAGTTGTCTAGTGGAAATCTTAAACTCAATATGTACAAAGCAGAACTCATTATCTTTCTTCCTAAACCCTCCCCACCTCCTACCTTACCTATTTTACCATCATCTCACTTCTCCAGACTCTCAATCTAGGTGTCATCCTTGACTCCTCACAATCCCTACCCTTAACCCCTCCATGTCTGATCAGTTGTAAAGGTCAGTTAATTTCAGCTTTGTAACAACTCTTGAATATTCCTACTTTTCTCCTCTGATACTGCCACCATGCTGGTACAGACCTTCAACTTGTGGGCACAAAGCAGGAGTACTTGAGTTTCTCTGTTTCTCTAAATCCAGAACAGGATAATGATTCAAGCCATAGCTACAGATGAAGGATGGGCCAGCAGGTTCAGTGCTCTGACCCCACAGAAAGATCTCATACTAATCCATGGTCAAGTGATCATGAAAGGGATGAAGAAGAGACATTGAATCCTTGTTCATCCTGCAGACACTGTTAACTAATGAACAAGGCCTAGGGTCAGCAATTGTCCACTGCACCCTTACAGAGGGGCAAGACAGAAGCCATGTTGCCCAAAACTAAGCTAGAGTCTATTTCCTGCAAACTCCAACCAAGAGGATAACAATTAGACCAGAGCATTTTGGGCACAGTGAAAGCTTGTAGCAATCTGGTCTAAGTCAAATCTGAGATCTGTGAAGAATATAGTTCTCAGTACTTTAATAACACAATGGCAGGACCTCAGGACCATACAAAGTCCCAATATGCCTTTCAGAAGTGGATGGAGTCTGACCCTAACACAGAACCCCAATTCAGGAAGTAAGGTTGGAAGAATGAGAAAACAAACAATGACATCCATGATAAAGAGATATTATTAAAACAATGGTGCCAAGGTACAAACTCAGAAGAAGAGAATGTTTTACAATGTCTACAAGTAAATTCTTAAGGAAACATAACTTTAACACAAAGTTAACTAAAATTTCTGGAAGAAATTAAGCATATGATGTTTTTAAGAATTTAAATCTAGAAAATAAATGACAGTGCTGAAAGAAAGACTTATGAGAAGAAAGGCTTATGAGAAGACTTATAACCTCAATACAAAATTTACCAAACCTCACCCAAATAACAGATTCCTTGGAAGTTAAAATAGGCCAAAGAGAAGTTAGTGGGAAAACAAGAAATATTCAAAGTTAAAAAGAAAACTAAACAAACAGAAGAAAAGATGTAATCTCAAAAAGGAACTGACATGGAAAACATTAATAAGAACTATTTTAAGAAACACTGGACTAGAATATCAAGGGAATTAATGAAAAAAAATGCTAGGGAAGGTTGACTAGCTTTGCCAGATTTCAATCTGTACTATAAAGCAGCAGTCATCAAAACTACTTGGCACTGGCTTAGGAATAGAGGAGTGGATCAATGGAATAGATTAGGCACACGAGATTCAGAAGTCAACGACTACAGTAATGTATTGTTTGATAAACCCCCAGACCCTGGTTTTTGGGATAAGAACTCACTATTTGACAAAAACTGCTGGGAAAACTGGAATATAGTATGGCAGAAACTGGGCATAGACCATTATCTAACACCATATACCAAAATCAAGTCTAAATGGGTTCATGATCTAGGTATAAAGGTTGATACTGTAAGCAGTCTGCTAAAAAAGGGAATAGTTTACTTATCAGACTTGTGGAGAGGGAATGACTTTATGACGAAACAGGAATTAGAGAACATTATAAAATGTAAAATGGATAATTTTGACTACATGAAATTGAAAAGTTTCTGTACAAATAAAGCCAATGTAACCAAGATTAAGAGGGAGGTGGGAAATTGGGAAAGAATCTTTACAACCTATGTCTCTGACAAAGAACTCATCTCTAAAATATACAGAGAACTGAGTCAAATTTATAAGAATACAAGTCATTCCCCAATTGATAAATGGTCAAAGGATATGAACAGGCAGTTTTCAGAGAAAGAAATTAAAGCTATCTATAAGCACATGAAGAAATGCTCTAATTCACTATTGATTAGAGAAATGCAAATCAAAACAACTCTGAGGTACCACATCTCACCAGTCAGATTGGCTAAGATGACAAAACAGGAAAATGACAAATGCTGGAGAGGATGTGGGCAAACTGGAACACTAATGCATTGTTGGTGGAGCTGTGAACTGATCCAGCCTTTCTGGAGAGCAATCTGGAACTATGCCCAAAGGGCTATAAATACTTTCATACCCTTTGATCCAGCAATACCACTCCTAGGGTTATATCCCAAAGAGATCATAGAAATGGGAGAAAGACCCATATGTACAAAAATGTTTATAGCAGCTCTTTTTGTTGTGGCAAAGAATTGGAAATTAAGGGGGTGTCCATCAATTGGGGAATGGCTGAACAAGTTGTGGTATATGCATGTTATGGAATATTATTGCGCTATAAGAAATGGGGAGAAGGCGGTCTTCATATTTACCTGGAGAGGCTTAAGAGAACTGATGCTGAGTGAGAAGAGTAGAACCAGGAGGGTTTTGTACACAATTACGGACACAACATATGTGTGATGACCAACTTTGATAGACTGGACTCTTCTCAACAATGCAGGGATATAAGTCAATCCCAAAAGACGCATGATGGAGAGAAAAACGTGCATCCAGAGAAAGAACTAGAAAGAACTAAATTTATATCCAGGTGGAAGCAAAATACCTGATCTTTTTTGTTCTCTTATTTGATTTTATGTCCTCTATACCATTTTTCATCCCAGCTGGTACAATCCATCCTTATAACCTGACCATTGTATAATGTGAAAGTATCTACAGATCCTATACTTGATTATAAGACACCATGGGGAGGAGGGGAGGGAGGGGGACAAAATGTGAAATTCAAGGAATTGTGGAATTGAATCATGTAAATTAAAAGGAAACAAACAAATTAATAAATTAAAGAATTAATAAAAAAAGAAACATTGGACTATTTGAAATTCAGGATTAAAAATGGGCATGGATATTATATTTAAGGATTATAAAAATATAATATGAAAATATAAATATATAACATTAAATTCATATATGTAAACATATGATATAAAATGCTCAGATCTACTAGAACCAGAGAGCAAAGTGAAAAGAGAGTTTACCAGTCACTCTTTGAAAGAAATACCACAATGAAAATTCCCAAGACTATCAGAGTCAAAACCCAAACCTTGTAGATAAAAGTCCACAATCACAACCACACAAGATTTGGCAGCTGTCAATATAAAGAAAAGTAGAACTTGTAATATCATACAGGTAAAATATACTAACAACCAGAAATAACGTATCCAGAAAAACTGAGTGTAATCCTCTAGGGAAAATGGACCACTGAGAAGTGGAGTAATTCCAAACTTTCTTTATGAGAAGGCGTGAGTGGAGACTCTGAAATACAAGTATAGGAATAATATGAATTGCTGCAGACTGAAGTGTGCACAGCTAGGGGAACAATTTATACAATAAGAACAACATTGTAAAAGCAAACAACTTTGGACTCTGATTAAAACAATCAAGAAACATTATTCCATAGGACTGATTGAGCTCATCACCAGACAGGAAAGGTGACAGATTCAAAATACAAAATGAGTCATACATTTGTGGGTATGGACAATATATCAATTTGTTTTACTTGTCTAACTATAATTGTTACTAGGGATTTGTTTTGTTTTGTTTTTTTAGTTATAAATGAGGGGATTTGGGGCAGCTAGATAGAGCAGTGAATAGAGCACCAGCTCTGGAGTCAGGAGGACCTGAGTTCAAATCTGGCCTCAGACACTTGACACACACTTACTAGCTGTGTGACCTTGGGCAAGTCACTTAACCCCAATTGCCCTGCCCCCTCCCTTCCAAAAAAGCAAAAGAATAAATAAATGAGGGAATTTGAAGTAGAGATAAAAATTGTTGTTAATTAGAAAAAATAACTAAAAAAAAGACATAAAAGTACAGGAGTATAGCAAAAGATAAAAAGGGAATGACAGTCCTGTTATTGTTGAGGGCACCAGCATTCTCTTGCTAACTTGGTATTATCTTCATTTCCTCACATGCACTCACTGTATATATAAAATTTGTTGTCCAGGCTTATAATTTTTATCTCTAACACATATTTCATCTCTGTCCCTTTCTGCTCACTCAGACACCACCCCGGCACAGGCCTATATATTCAGACTATTACAATAGTGTTCTAGTTGGTATCCCTGCCCTAAATCTAATTCTACTCCAACCCATCCACTACTTGGCTGCAAAAGTGATTTACCTAAAGCTCAGATCTTGCTATATTACATATACTTCATCCATACACAATAAACTACAGTGACTTCCCATTAACTTTTTAGGATTAAATGCTTTGTGTGGCATTTAAACCTCTTCCCAATCTGTTCTCTTCCTGCCTTTCCAGCACTCTTAAATCTTGGGCTTCTTCATCTACTCTACAATCCAACACTTTATAATTTGCTATGCCACTCACACAACAACTTCATTTCCTAACAGCCTTTTCAGCAGCTGTCCCTCATTGCTATCCCTCCTTATCTTCATTTCCTGGATTCTCTGGCCTTCTTTAATGCTCAGCTCAAACCCCACTCTCTTGGAGACTTTTCTCAAGTCCATTACACTTCTAGTGCCTTCCATGTGAAATTACCTTTCATTCATGTCATATATCTTATATATTCTTAGTTGTTTTCATATTTTCTCCCCCATTTAACCATGAGTATCTTGAAGAATGTACTGTTTTTTTCTTTCTTTTTATCCCCAAAACTCAGCATAGTAGTGTTAATAAAGTATTTTGTTTACTGACTATCTAACAATGTAGTAACATAAACACTTAACATATATGCATTAAATGGCAAAGTGTCTACATCATGATCTAATTACAGGGAGGATAGAATTTTAGAAAAATTATCTATGATAGATCTCTTAAGATTAATTAGTGGAGGGGTGGCCAGGTGGCTCAGTTAGTAAGAGCACTGGCTCCAGTGTTGGGATGACCTGGGGATCAAATCCGGGCTCAGATACTTAGCACCACACCCAGAAATAACTGGCCATGTAACCTTGAGCAAGTTACTTAACCCCGATTGCTTTAAAAAAAAAAAAGATTAATTAGTGGAAACAGACCGAAGTTTTGTGGCATCTTTATAACAAATGCAAAAAAAGTAGATATATTAAAGATATCTTTCATTGATGATAATAAAATAAAAATTGTCACAGGCACAAATGTCATTGAAGAAAGGATGAAAATTAAAGACAATACTCAAGAAAGAGTAACTTAATTCTAAAGAATTGAAAGAACCAACCAATTCTCAACCTAAAGTGATCCCAAAATGAAAACTTCCAAAAATGCAGAACTGTTCTGTAAAGTTTGGATTCAGTCAAAGGGCCACACTTGAAGATCTGCAGATTCACACATGGCCTCAAGGCTACATGTTCCCTACCCTCATCCTAGAAGAAGGGGAGCAGGAGAGAAAGAATGGGGAAAATGATCTCACATAAGAGAGCTATGCAAGCAAGAGCTTCTGAAGTGCAAGGGAAAATGGGGAGTACAATGCTTGAACATCACTTACATCTAAATTGATTCAAAAACAGAAAATACATATACATATTAAATTGTTAATAGAGATCTATCTTACCTAACAGAGTAGTAAGAGGAGGAGGCGTGAACAGAAAAGGGGAGTGATAAAAGGGAGGGCAGATAAAAGAAGACAGTGGTAATAAGCAAAATGGACTTTAGAACAGGAGAAGGATAAAAATGGAGAGAAAAGGATAAATGGAAGAAAATGCCTGGAGGAAAATGCCCAGTTATCCATAACTATGAATGTGAATGAGATGAACTCACCCATAAAACAGAAGCAGACAGCAGAATGAATATGTTGTTTACAAGAAATACACTTGAGGGGTGGCTAGGTGGTGCAGTAAATAGAGCATCATCCCTGGAGTCAGGAGGACCTGGATTCAAATCTGGCCTCAAACACTTGACACACACTAGCTGTGTGACCTTGGGCAAGTCACTTAACCCCAATTGTCCTGCCCTCCCCCTCCAAAAAGCAAAAAAAAAAAAAAAAGAAATACACTTGAAACATAGAGACACATGCAGAATTAAAGTAAGGGGCTAGAGTAGAATCTATTATGTTTCAGCTGAAGTAAAATGGCAGGGGTAGCAATTATTATCTTAGACAAAGCAAAAGCAAAAACAGACCTAATTAAATGGGATAAACAGGGAAACTACATCTTGCTAAAAGGAAGCATAGACAACAAAGCAATGTCAATACTAAACATACATGTACCAATTGACATAGCATCCAGATTCTTAAAGAAGTTAAATGAATTACAAGAGGAAACAAAGAGTAAAATTTACTAGTAGAAGATCTCAGATTTGCCCCTCTTAGAGTTAAATAAATCTAATCATAAAATAAATAAGAAAGAAGTCAAGGAGATTAATATAATCTTATAAAAATTAGATATGATAGAACTCTGGAGAAAACTGAATGGGAAGAGAAAAGAGTATACCTTTTTCTCAGCTTTGTATGGCACCTTCACTAAAATTTACCATGTATTAGAGTATAAAAACCTCACAATCAAGGGCAGAAAAACAGATATATTATTAAATGCACCCACATAGAATCATAATGCAATAAAATTCCATTTAATAAAGCATCTTAAAAGCACTGATTAAAAGAGATAGTCAGAAATCTAATACTAAAAAATGAATGGGTCAAAGAATGAATCATAGAAACAACCAATAATTTTGTTAAAGAGAATGTCAACAGTAAGGCAACATACCAAAATTCATGGGATGCAGCCAAAGCAGTACTGAGGGGATATTTTATATCTCTAAGTGTATAAATCAATAAAAGAGAGGAAAAAAAGATTAATGAATTGGACATACAACTAAAAATATTAGAAAAACTAATTAAAATCTCCCAAATAAACACCAAAATAAAAATCCTGAAAATCAAAGGAAAAATTAATAAAATTGGAAGTAAGAAAACTATTGAACTATTCAGATATTGTTAATAAAAAATGCAAGTCATGAGTCCTTTGGAAATGTCTAGAATCACTGTATTGCTGAGAATAGCTAAGTCATTCACAATTCTTCATTGTATAATATTGCTGTTACTGCACATCATGTTCTCCTGGTTCTGCTCACTTCTCTTTGCTTCAGTTCATGTAAGTCTTTCCAGGTCTTTCCTAAAGCATATGCATAATTGCCCTTTAACTTTTCTACTTACTAGTACCAAAAGTATATCTATACATTTAATATGGACTTTTACTTGAACTTCAAAACTATACTTTGCCCATTTAAATTACCTTTAAATTCTTTTAATTCTTTTTCCAATTTCAGACTAATCGTTGCGAATTATGGACTTGCATTTTTATTAACAATATCACAATTTTATAACTTTATGCTTCTCTGCTTCACAATCATGTTTTACATGTGTAGTAACTAGTTTCCTTTTTCTCCACTGTCTCTTTCTCGAATTAGCACTATTTGCTTATGACTCTATAATTCACCATAAAACCTTGCTACTGGGCAATCACAGGAGAAACAACTAAGTTTTACAGGCATCAATTCCTTCTTTGTCACATAAAACATTTTCCAGCTTGATTTCTTACCTGAGAACTTTTAACATCACAGTCTGTCCTGTTTTCTTTCTCCTTTTAGGGACTTTGCTTCTAAATTTACTAGACAATTAAATTTCAATAATCTTTCAGAGAAGCCCAATATCTTTTTACAAAAAATAAAATACTGACTTTTTCTCAAAAGAATTTCATTTACATTTTTCCTGTAAGGTATACTTCTCCTCAAGATTATTCTCAGAGTTAAAAAAAAGTTCCCTTTTTCTAGGCATGATATATGAGAAAAAAGTTAAAAGGATAATAACTGCAGGTAGGGTCTTGAACACCAGACAAACTGAATTTTTGGAAGCTGAAGAAACTACTGTGGAGGTTTATCTCTTCTTTTCTGTGAGGAAAAAAAAATCTCATTTCAGTTTGGCTAGGAATTTAGCACCCTTTTCAACTGAACATGTTTTATCAAAGGCAAAAGTGAATTAAAAAAACAAATATTTTATTGCTAGCAACCGTTTATTCATTCAATCAAAAATCTACTTGGTGTCCTCTATTTCAGATTAAAGGATACTTTTTTTGAAAGAAACCTTAGTCATAATACATGAATTCAATTTGTCTAAGAATTTACAGATTTCATTTCTACTGTGGTTCTACATAAAAGGGCTGACTCCAATTTGGAGGAGAAAGCTTTCACTCTCCTTACATGCTTTTGTCCCCTTTCTTGTGGTGTTCCTCAAAGTCCAACAACTGGAAAGAATTTTAATTAGAACCTCACTGAACTTTAAAATCTGACTTTAGACCTCATGGACAAGCAGGAATCTGACCTAAGCCTCAACCTGAGTAAAATTCACGAAATTCTGTTTCTTTGTTTTTTTTCTACTATGGTCTTGCTCCTTCTATTAACTTTGCTTTATCAATGGCAATCGCTCCTCTGCTTTTCTTATAACCTCAACCAGTTTTTACATATGTAAACATAAGACAAGTCCTACATAAATTAAATAAGCCACCAAGTATGGGAAAATGTTATGGGAATGTGAATTTAAGATCTTCCCTTCCCCTAGGCTTTTTGATAGGTTTAAGTGCACCTGGAGCCTATGGCGGGAGGCTTGATTTTCAGGAGATACTTTGTGATTGGGCAGTGGGTCAAGAGGATTGTGACATTCTCTGAGCCAGGAGAAGGCTATATAAATCATGATGTGAGGCTTTGTTTGGGGGCTCACTTTGAGAAGTGTTGTGTGATTTGACCAGACAAGACTCTGGGCAGCTGTTGAGCCCTCCGGCTTTGAAAAACCCAGATGTTGATGCTTCCCTCTTTGGTAACTGTGACTAGGTATGGATGTAATGGCCAGACAGTTGGAAGCCTGTCTGCTTGAAATGTTTCTCTGTCTTCTTTTAACTTCTTGTAACTTTTGTCTGTTACTCTGCAGTTTGGGGTGCTGACTTTTTCCCCTGAACTAGGTAAATGATATGTTTGATTGATTAAAGCGAGATTGTTAACCTACTTTGAGTTGCTTTCCTTTAGAAAAGCAGATATAAGAACCTATACTAGCAGCCATCCTGGGGATACTGGGGTGCTTGCTGTTACAGAGAAATACTAAACACCAGTTTATGTCAGAAAGACCCACAAAGCTCATGAAATTCCCAGACTAGTAGGGAGCAGTTAAGCTCTTCCTGACTGATCAGGTCCAATAGTTACATGCCAGATCTCCATCCAATGCTAAGGAAAAAGGGTGAGGAAAAACATTCTTATCACCAGGTCATGAGGCTGAACCAATTTTCCTTGCTTTGAGAGCACTTTTGATCCTTTCCCTAACAGGTTTTCAAAAATTCTGATACAGTTGAAATTGGCTTAGTTTCAGACTATATAAGTGACTTTTTTTTTGAGGGGGGAAGGTAAGGCAATTGGGGTTAAGTGACTTGCCCAAGGTCACACAGCTAGTTAAGTGTCAAGTGTCTGAGGCCATATTTGAACTCAGGTCCTTCTGACTTCAGGACCAGCGCTCTATTCACTGTGTCACCTGGCTGCCCCTGTAAGTGACTTTTAACAGATCTTAAAATATACAGACCATAGAGTGGTGATAGATAGGAAGGTGTGAGTGTGTGTGTGTGTGTATGTGTGTGTGTGTGTGTGTGAGATATCAATTTCTCACCTGGTTACTTCCTGGACTTTATCCTGGTCTCCAGAAACTCATCATCCTGTAAGAGCACATTAACTCTGAAACTCCTATGTCCTCAGTATCCCCTACCCCTGGGGCTCTCTCTGGCTCTGACAGGAGAGGGCAGAGGGTGGACATCAGGGAGTTCTCTCCAAATCCTCTTAAGGACAACAGCAGAGCAGTCATCTTATCATTTCACATCTGGCTGCAAATCTTCATCATCCCCCTTACCCCCAACTTAGCCATATCTCATCTACTCCCTCCACCCTTTTCAATTTCTTTTTATGTGTTGTCTTCCCCCATTAGATTGTGAGTCCCTTAAGGGAAGGGATTGTCTGTTACTTTTCTTCATATAGCTAGTACTTAGAATAATGCTTGTATATAGTAGGCATTTAATAAATGTCTATTTGAGTGACCGATTTTGATGATGATGTGTATAAAAATATGTATAATACATGAAACAGCTACATGTCATGGCTATATGACTATTGATTAAATTCAATAAACACTTATTATAAGGCTACTGTCTATAAGGCAATGCAGAGAAAAGGATGAAATCACCAAAAAATTAAAGTTGCAGGTGACCCAAAAGGCGATGGAAAGATGAAAGGTTGTTCAGTCTGTTAAAACTAGCTTCTATCAAATTTCTATTATCAGCTAAACAATTTTAAGTCCTGGGGATACAAGGAAAAGAAAAAAAATTGTCCTTGACCTGAAGGAACTTTCATTTTAATAGAAGAAACAATACCTAAATTACACAATACACATAAGGTTTATACAAAGTAGGTGAAGGTAGTCTGAAAAGGCAGCTGGGAGAATGAAGGAAGGCCTCCTTCGAATATATAATTTGACCTGAGTTTTGAAATAAGCTGGGAAAGTCAAGGGGCAGGGAGTAGGGGCCAGAGCACTCCAGACTGGGAAATGGCCAATACAAAGGTGCAGAGTGGAAGTCTGAGCAATTTCACGTGGCCAGCATATCTTGATTCTAGAGTGTGGGACAGAAGTAATGGGTAAGAAGACTGGAAAGGGAGGTCAGTTTATCAAGAGTTTTAAATGTTGCAATGAGGATTTCATATGTAACCCCAGTCCCAAGGTCTACTGATATGGAATTCTTTTGTTATTGATGGAGACCAATGTCTCCTCCCTGTGGGAAGGCTAAAGTTGGTGAAAGCAAGAGAGAATTCTTTAGTTCTCTTTAAGCTAGTTTCTTCAGGCTCTTCTGTCTTTGCAGTTGCATCAGGCACTTCTGGCTTCCATCTTCCCTCTCAAAGCTGAATGCAGTCAATCCCACCTCAGGACTCAGGAATTCTGGGAAAATATGAGAGGAGCTGGCAGTATCCACGATAACCCTATCCCCAACTTGATAGAGTAGGGATTTTGGGAAACTTTTCCTTGGGTGGCAACTGGGACTCTCTCTCTCTTGGATAAGCTGAGTTGCCTTGCCCTCTATTGGGAGAGTTCCTTAACTCTGTATTGTCTGGTGTATGTATACTTTCTCAGGTTTCAGGGTTTTGTTTTGTTTTTTGGCTATTTGGTTTAGATTTCTTTGCTATTACCTATGTGTACTCATTATGGAACTGATATTTGGTGAGAAAGGGATCAAGCCTTAGACAGAGGGCTTGGAGTTCTGCTCCCCCAATCATGAATAGTGATCAGAAGTTAGAATGAACCTGAAAAATCACATCTCCCAGACTGACAATATTTAAGGGAATGGAAAAAATATTAATTATATAATACTCTGAGGAGAACAGAGAAGCCTCTAGCCCCAATATCTTGATTATTCTCTGGCAGGAATTCCATGAGGGGTAGAGTGGGGAAAAGCTCGAAATGTCTATTCTGTCTCCTTTCAAGTCACACAACACTTTCATGCTACATGCAGGGGGACAGTTCCTTGTCATGTATATTTGATCCTGAAGATAATAAGGTGTCACTGAAATTCCTTGGCCAGGGAAGTGATAGTCAGATCTATGCTTTAAAAAAAGTCACCTTGCTCAGAAGGACTTGAGGCAAGGAGAATAGTTAGAAGCATATCAAAGACACAAGCAGTCTATAGCACATGTCCCATCTGTACAGTCTCCTTGCTAACTTACTTTGTTGCTCACACCAGCAACCATGTCCTATGAGCGACTGCATCTCCCAGACTCATTTCATGAAAGCCCCAGACATGCTGAATCTCACTCTCTTCTTTCATGCTACCTCTTCCACAATCTCCTTGCAAACCACCTTGCCACCCTGAAGGAACTTCTGCCCTGATTCACTGCTGTCCTCATTCCTGACTGTGTCTCCTAGACTACTATTTCAGGAAAATCTTAGCAGTGATACTTTACTTCACCCCACTTCTTTTTAACCATCTCTTTTACAGTCACATCAAACATCATGTTGCCTTTATTTCACCTCTCTCTCTCTCTTCCCCCTTTCAATTCTTTCAGTTCTGAAGCCATCAACTGTGATCGAATCAACTTTACCCATGTTCCTGAATCTTGGGCAAATAAAAATTCAGGGTGCTGGAGATAATCTGGGTAATGAAATAGTGGATTATATTACCATGTCTGTGGCTAGCAAGGTAATGGGAGGGAAGCTGAGAAAAAGTTGACCTTTGAGTAAATGGGTAAATTGGTGTGTCAACCAGGGTCTTTTGCTCTAAGATGTTTGTAGAACTCATAGCCCTCTATCATAATTCCTTCTTTGACACAGCTTAGTCCTACCATCTCTTTCTCCTTTTACTGATTAGCTCAGGGCTACCATTTCTTGGCTTAACTATATATGACCCTCCTTCCTCTCTACTTCCAATCACTGAAATTTCTATCTGGTTCATAGACTCTACCCACCCCTGTCTCTCACCATACAAATTCCTCAAGGTATAAGTAAGTCACTTCTGCAATGGCTTTGATTGATTCAAAGGGGGTATACTGAATCTGTTTTCACTTGATTCTTACTTATGGATTGGGTCGATTTATTTTCTTAACCACTTAATTATTTTTAATTGGATATGAAAATTAGCAGATCCCTAACCACACTACAATGAAAAGAAGTTTGTGTAATTATAGAGCAAGTATTCATAGGAAGGAAAGGACAAATACAGAATGGGACATTGTCAGGGTTGGGTAAAGGAAGAGTTTTTCATCTGTAAAATGAGGGTAATAAAACAGGGTTGTTTTGAGAATCAAAACGGGGGTTTGGAATTATTGGTATGAGGAAATGGGAAAATGTTAACCACTGAAGAATGCATCCAGAGAGTGATGGGAGTGAAGTCCATTGAGGTAGGTAGATGAGGTCCTCCATAATGTACAATTTGGCTTTTTCCCATTAAGCACAACTTTTAAAAATATATATTCAATTTAACCCGATAGTTCTGACAATACCCCAATTACCCATGTCCCCTTCTGAATTTTATTCTGTCCTTTATTAATGTTTCATTTATGCTATTCTACTTCTTTTTTTTCTTTATTAGTATCATTATCACTGCCTTCCAGTCTACTGCTTTCTTGCTTCCTCTTCCCCAAAATTTAAAAACCCCTCTTTGTAACAAATAAGTATAGTCATGTAAAATAAATCTACACATTGGCTGTGTTTGGAAATGTTATATTAGTATTCTGTACCTCTAGTTCATCATCTCTCTGCCAAGAGGTAGGAAGTAATTATGCTTTATGCATAATTACGTTCAGTCTTCTTGAATCTCTTTTGGTCATTTTGTTGATCATAATATTTAAGTCTTTCACAGTTGCTTTTCTTTACAATGTTTCAGGTATATAAATTTCACTTCTAATTTTGCTGACATCATTAATCATGTTTGTTCCTTTTATTATTTCTTAAGGTGCAATGATATTCCATAATATTCATGTCATGATTTGTTCAGCTATAATTTTAGAGTTCCTTTTGTGTCTTGCTCAATTTCTATTTCTAGGACAAGGTTATTTAAATTCTCTATTTCTTGTTCTATAGCTAAGTATTTTATATTTTAAAAAATATTTCTCCATTTCACTTAATTATTAGTTTCAGTGCCATGTAATTAAGTAAAATGGTTTCTAATCACTTCTTTTATTTCTCCTTTATTTGTAGCAAATAATTTCCTTTAAATTTTTTATGTTGGGAATTTGGTTTTCCTCTCCTTATTAACTAATTAACTAATGATTTATTGATTTTTAATAATTTTTTAAAACAGCTCCTAGTTTTATCAACTAACTTGTTTTAAATTTTGTTTTTCTTTTCCTTAATTTTCAGGAATTCCATTTTTGTGTTTGGTTGAGGTTTTTTGATTTGCTGCTTTGCTAATTTTTTAGTTGATAGCCAAATTTGCTGCCTTTTTCTTTCACTTTTTTTCAATTGATAAAATATCTATCTTTCTCTATTGACTAAGTTGGTTTCATCTTAGAAGTAAAAAAAAATGGCAGAGAGAGAAAACCAACTGCATATATTCTCTAAGCTAGATACCATAGAAAACCAGCCTCAATGAAGAAAGAACAATTGAGATAACTAGAGGAGAGACAATCAAAACTTCACAGAACACAAATGTCAATAAATAAATTGGTTATAAAACCCATAGTTTCAAATGCTTATACACAAATGCTGAAAATTAGACAACAAAAAAGAGGAACCAGAGGTCCTAACTGAAGAAGGCAAATTTGACATCTCACTAGTCACTGAGAACAGGGATTGAACAGGGTTCAGGATAATACCTATGTTTGGGATGGAAAACCCTATACAAAATTTAATCAAGAACAGAGAGATTTTTCAGGATAAGAACAGGAATTTTATTCTCTTCCCCCGGGGAGAAGAGGGTGGTCTTCCCCATGACAGTTCATGAGGAAGGAGCACATTACAAAAGGAAGAACAAGAATTTATACCCTAATGCAGTCAAGTCCCCTGCCCCTGAGTTATCCCTTCTTCCATTGGCTGAGAGCCAGGCTCAAGCATCAACATTTTCCCCAATGGCAAATAACAGGGAAGTCTGCCACTATCCCTCAGTGGCTGGGAGGAGGACTTACAAAGAACAGGGGTATAATAGGGGATAGCCAATTCAAATGTACCTATCCTCATTTGGCAAACGCTAAAGTGAAGAAAGGAGGAGCTAAGAGCTTAATGCTGACTGGCAGCAAGGAAAAAGGGGAGGTGTCCTGAAGCAAGGGAGGGGGAGGGAGAAAGGTGGTCAGCAAGGTTGGAGGTCAAGGCTCCTAAAAGAGCTTGCTGCTGATTGACAGCAGCAATGGAGGGGGAAGAGAGAAGTTAACAATCAAAACTGCCTAAGAAGTTTTCACTCCCCAGACACATAGAATAAATGAGATTTTAAATTAAAGTTCTTGAGGAAATAACTGGAAGGAGCATAAGTAGCTTAGAAGAAAAAGAAAACCATACCCCCAAAAATGGAGTCCCTGAAAACCAGAATAAGTCAAACAGAAATGAGTGATCCAATGAGAGAGTGAAAAATATTAAAACAAAACTAAAATATTTTTTAGAGAGCAGAAAATGTAAAATGTATGATATCAAAAAATATTTAACATGAAAAACATGTAGAGAGATAACTTAGGAATCATTGTATTCCCTTAAAATCATATTTAAAATACCACTACTAGGTCTGTTTCCAAAGATGATCAGGGAAAAAGGAAAAGAACCTATGAGTTCTAAAATATTTATAGCAACTCTTTGTGGTGGCAAAAAACTAGAAGTTGCGGAGATGCCCGTCAATTGTGTAATAGCTGAACAAGCTGTACTTTATAATTGTGATGGAATACTACTATGCTACGAGAAATGATTATAACAGTAATGGAATTTAAAGATCCCCTGTATTGGCTTGGTTGAGTGTTAAAACCCAGAGCTTGTGAATCTCATTTGTGGGATGGACTTGTTGACATGAGAAGAGAGGGCTGAACTGGGAGGAGCTGGTGATGTGGATTTAGAGAGGCACAAGCAGAGAGAGAGGCAGAAGAATTTTTTCGAAGCAGTATTATGGAGGCAGAGAGATGGAGAGGATTGCTGAGGGCCAGTTCAAGCTGCCCAGGGCTTTTGAGAGATGCCATCCAGAGCTGCCAAGGACTGAGGAGACATGGCTGTGATGCCGGTACTTTGTCTATCTGTTTTGATGTTGTTTTGCCATATTCATCCGTTGGTGAAGGACAGTCCTGTTGTTGCAGAGGTTCTGGAACCTTGCTGTTGGTTCAGAGCTCCAGAGACTGTTCTGCAGACAGAGAGTGAATTGCGTCCACTGGTAAAGAACAGTGCTGTTGTTGCAGAGATCCTGTAACCTTGCTGTTGGTTCAGAAGCCCTGAAGAAGGATTTTCTTGTTGTATGTTTACAGAAATCCTGAAAGAGGGTCTTGCTGATGTTTTCAGGGTCCTAGGACTGCTCTGCAGACAGAGAGTGAATTAATGAGGACACTGGCAATGTATCTTGTGGACTTGCTAAGCTTTGTCTCCCCAGGAACAGAGATTGCTGAGAACTTGCCTCAGGTCAAGATGAAGAAAAGACCTCTCTTTGGGTATTAAATGCTGTGACAATAATCTTAAGCTTGTTGTAACTCAAGTGTAGATAGCCTATTCAGTTGTGATTCAGGGGTGGGGAACTTTTAGCTATTTTTTTTAGCTGCTCTTTATTTGGACACTTGTTTTGATTAGGCAATAATGCAATGTACTTTGTGTTTGTTTAAGGCCCTGTGGCCACTTTGGTAACTTTAGTTATGTATCTTGCTAATGTGACTTAAGAGATGTTTACTGCTAATTCAAATGTAAATCGACTATGCTCTGGGCATGAAAGATCTTGGGGCTGAATGTTATAGGAATGTAAATTTAAGATCTTCCCTGCCCCTAGGTTAAGGGCACCTGGAGCCTATGGTGGGACACTTGTTTTTCAGGAACACCCACACCTTGGTGCTTTGTGATTGGGCAGTGGGTCAAGAGGGTTGTTACATTCTCTGACCCAGGAGAAGGCTATAAAATCTCTGATGTGAGACTTTGTTTTGGGGCTCAATTTGAGAAGTGTTGTGTGATTTGACCAGATGAGACTCTGGGCAGCTGTTGAGAGCCCCCTGGCTTTGAAAACCCAGATGCTGGTGCTTCCCTCTCTGGTAACTGTGATTAGGTATGGATGTATGTAAAGGTTGAACTGTTTGGAAGCCTGTCTGCTGAAATGTTCTTGTAACTTATGCTTGTAACCTCTGCATACTCTGAAGTTCGGGGTGCTGAACTTTTTCCCCTGAACTAAGTAAACAATATGTTTGATTGATTAAAGCAAGATTGCTAACCCATTTTGAGTTGCTTTCCTTTAGCAAAGCAGATCTAAGAACCTATGTTGACATATGGGGATGCTGCGGTGCTTGCTGCTACAATGATGAGCTCAATGATCTTAGAAAACCATGGACAGACTTGTATATAATAATGAAGAGCAAAAGGAGAAAAACCAAGAAAACATTGTATATAGTAACAACAATATTGTTTTAAGAACAACTTTGGACAACTAAGTCATTTTGACTATTATAAATATCCAAATTAACTACAAAGGACATATGAAGGAAAATACTATCTGCATCCAAAGAAAATAATCTAATAAATATATGTATAGAATAATTTTATATGTGTGTGTGTTTATGTGTGTATATACATATGTGCATGTGTGTGTTTATATACATACATATTTGTATCTAATGGTAGCCTTTAAGGAGGAAAAGTGGGGGAGGAAGAAAAAAGGGGGGGAAGAAAGTTATATCATAACTTCATTATTTAAAAGGAATAGCAATTTGTACATAACAGGTTTGCAGTTTCATGTACAATCACTTTTTTCCATTCAACTATATTATGGAAACACTTGTTTTATTTAAGTTCAGAATAAAAAAAAATTTAAAAACATATTAAAAAGACCTAGGTACTGCAAAGAACTATTAGAACTAAAGAGCAATGTGGAAATAGAAACAATGTACCAATCACCTCCTGAAAGGAACCACAAAAGTAAAAGTCCTAGGAATATCATAGCCAAAATCCAGAGTGCCCATTTCAAAGAAAAAATATTGCAAATATCCATCAAGAAGCAGTTCAAGTACCAAAAAAAGTACAATCCAGATCACTGAAAACCTGGAGGCTGCTATTTAAAATGAGAGTAGCTCTTGGAATATAATATGTCAAAAGGCAAGATATATAGGCCTACAAACAAAAATGATATATCCTGCAAACGTGAGCATTAATTTTACTGGGGGGAGAAAATGGACCATTAGTAGAAAGAAGACTTTCAGGCATTATCTGATAGAGAGAGCAGAGCTGATGTAGAATTATAAAATAAAAGCACAAGAGTCCAGGGAAATCTAGATAAGTACATTTATTTGAGCAATGAAAGGAGTCACGTGATAATGTAGTGCTAAATTCTAATAGAAGGAAAGGAAATAAATGTCCCTTTAGAATCTTAATGTTGGACTTCTGGTGCCAAGATGGCGGAGTGAGAAAGAAATTCCCTGGAGCCTTCTCAAATTCTCCTCCAAACAATCTTGAAAAGATGCTTCAGAACCAATTTAGGAACAATTTACCAGCACAGTAGGAAAGGTCATTCTCACTGGAGGGATAGGATAGGATTGGAGAGCATACTCACTGAGCAGCAGCAGAAGGCCTTACAGAAAGAGGCCTGCAGCTAAGCTCTGAGCCCTAGGGCAATCCATTAGTCAGGCTTTGCCCTCCCCTCTGTGCAAGTCAGCAGCCCCAGAGGCAACGTAGCAGTCTCAGACCATCAGCACAGCAAGACCTCATCCCCATGGCAGTTGAACAGGGTGGCCCTGTCCCCCAGGACAGTCCAGCAGGGAAACACCACCCCCCAACATCCAGAACAAGCCTGCATCTAGACCCAAATGCCCAGTAAAAGTCAGCAGCAAGGCTCTGAACCTCAGTAGAAATAGCTTGGGAGAGTACAGGAGTAGAGCCTAACTCTCACATAAAAGTACAAAGTGACAAAATAGAAAAATGAACAAAAAAATAAACAAAAAAAATAATTTGACTACATAAAGTTACTATGCCGACAGGATCAAGGCAAAAACTTAGAAGAAGAAAACAGCATCAAAATATCTGAATGCAAAACCACAAAGAAAATTATAAATTGGTCTCAGGCCCAAAAAGAAGTCCTAGAATAATTTTAAAATGATTTTAAAAAGCAAATAAGTAGAAGAAAAATTGGAAAAAGAAATGAATAAATAAAGAGAATCATGGAGAAAGAGTCAACAGCTTGGTAAAAGAAATGCAAAAAAAAATGGAAAAAATATACAAAAATTCACCAAAGAAAATAACTCCTTGAAAAATGAATTAGACAAAGAGAAAAGGAGTAAAAATCTCATTGAAGAAAATAATTCCTTAAAAATTAGAATTGGACAACTAGAAGCTAATAACTCCATGAGTCATCAAGAAATGATAAAATCAAAATACATTAAAAAAAAGAAATTGTGAAATTTCTCAGTGGAAAAACCCAGAAAAATAGATCCAGGAGAGATAATTTAATAATTATTGAACTATTCAATAATAATTCTTGAAAGCCATGAAAAAAATGGACCCAGGACATCATGTTTCAAGAAATTATCAAGGAAAACTGCCCTGATAATCTAGAGCCAGAGAGCAAAATAGAAAGTGAAAAAATCCACTCATCATCACCAGAAAGAGATACCAAAATGAAAACTTCCAGGAATATCCTGGCCAAACTTCAGAGCTCCCAGGTCAAGGAAAAAGTGCTGCAAGCAGCCAGAAAGAAACAGTTCAAATATTATGGAGTCACAGTCAGGATGATTCAAGATTAAGCAGTTTTTACATTAAAGAACTAGAAAGCCTGGAATATGACATTCTGAAATCAAAAGAGTTAAGATTACAACCAAGAATCACCTACCCAGCAAAACTGAGTATAATCCTTCAGGGAGAAAAATGGATATTCAGTAAAATAAAGCAATCCTAATTAATTCCAAGCATTTCTAATTAAAATACCAGAGCTGAATAAAAAAAAATGATCTTCAAATACAAGACTCAAGGGAAAAATTAAACAGGAAAAAAAGAAGCAAGAAAGAGAAAAAAATGAGAGATTTGATAAGGTTAAACTATTTATATTTCAACATGGCAAGATGATATTTGTAACTCTTAAGATCTTTATCATTATAAAGGCAATTAGAAAGAATATGCATAGAAAGAATGTGTAAGTGTGAAATGACTATGATAGTATGACATTCAAAAAAAAAACAAAATTAAGAGGTGAAAAAGATGATTGTATTGGGAAAAGAGAAAAGATTGAAATGGGATAAATTACTTGAAGGAGCTATTACACTGGAGGGGAGAATGGTGAAGGAGGGTGACAGATAATGCTTGAACCTTAGTCTCAGAAGAATTGGTTCAAAGAGGGAATATAATGTATACACTCAGTTGGATATAGGAATTTATCTTTCTCTATAGGAAGGTAAAAAAGAGATGGGGATAAGAGAAAGGGTAGGGGACTAATAGAAGGGAGTGCAGAATGGGGGAGGCAGTGATCAGAAGTAAAACACTTGTGGGGAAGAACGGAGTGAAGGATAAGAAAGAAGGACAAATAAGGGGAAAAAGGGATGGAGGGAAATACACAGTTATCATAACCATAAATGGGAATGGGATGAACTTACCCATAAAATGGAACTGTATAGCAGAATGGTTTAAAACTCAGAATCCTAAAATATGTTGTTTACAAGGAACACAGAGTACAGAGACACACACAGATTAAAGTTAAGGGGCTGGAACAGAATTTATTATGCTATAGCTGAAGTAAAAAAAAAAAGCAGGGGTAACAATCTAGAACTCAGACAAAGCAAAAGCAAAATTAGATCTATTCAGAAGAGACAAGGCAGGAAATTATACCTTGTCAAAAGGTACCATAGACAATGAAGTAATATCAATACTAACCATATATATAACAAACTATGGAATCTAATTTTTTAAAGAAGAAGTTATGTGAATTATAGGAAGAAATAGATATTGGGGGTATCTCAACTTTTCCCTTTTAGAACCAGATTAACCACAAAATAAATAAGAAAGAAGTTAAAGAGGTGAGCATAATTCTAGAAATGTTAGGTACCACAGATTCTGGAGAAAACAGAATGAGAATAGAAAGGAATAAGGTTTTTTTTTTTCCTCATCAGTATATGGCACCTACACAAAAATTGTATCAGGGCATAAAAACCTCACAAACAATGAAGAAAAGCAGAAATCTTAAATGCATACTTTTTAGATCATGAAGCAATAATAATTACTTTCAATAAAAGGCAGTAAAAGCATAGATTAAAATTAATTGAAAACTATATAATCTCATTCTAGAGAAAGTGGGTCAAACAAAACAATCAATAATTTCATTAAAATGAATGACAACAATGAAACATGCAGTCAAAATAATACCTAGGGGAAAACTTATAGCTCTAAATGTTTATATCAATAAAATAGAGAAACAGCAGGTCAATAACCTGGGCATCCAACTAAGAAAAAAAAAATAGAAAAAGAACAAATTAAAAAGCCCCAATTAAACAGAAACTGGAAGTCCTGAAAATCAAAGGTGAGATTAATAAAACTGAAAGTAAAAAAAAAGCCATTGAAATAGTAAATAAAACTAGAAGTGGGATTTATATATTAAAAAACACATAATAAAACAGATAAATACTGGTTAATTTGATTTTTTTAAAAAAGGAAAGAAGAAAACCATAATGAAAGCAGTGAATTCACTGCCAATGAAAAGGAAATTAAAACAATTATCAGGAACCATTTTTGCCCTATCATATGCCAATAAATCTGATGTTCTCAATGAAATGGATGAATATTTACAAAAATATAAATTGCCCAAGTTAACAAAAGAGGAGACAGAATACTTAAATAACCCAATGGGCCATCAATGAATTTCCTAAGAAAAAATCCACTGGGCCAGAATTCACAAATGATTTCTACCAAATATTTAAAGAACAATTAATCTCAGTAGTACATAAGCTATTTGGAAAAACAGGCAAAAAGGAGTCCTATCAAATTATTTTTTTTCCAAATTCTTTTAATGACACAAATATGAAACTATCACTTTTTGCAGATAACATGATGGTATACCTTGAGAATCCTAGAGAATCAACTAAAAAACAAACTGAAATCATTAACAGCTTTAGCAAAGTTGCAGGATATAAAATAAACCCACATATAGCATTAGTATTTCTATATAGTACCCACCAAGCCCAGCAGCAAGAAAAAGAAAGAGAGATTAAACAGGGGTGGGGCCAAGATGGAGAAGTAAGAGCAGGGATTTGCCTGAGCTCACCCCCAAACCCCTCCAAATACTTGTTAAAAATTACTCTAAACAAATTCTAGAGCTATGGAACCCACAGAATGACAGAGTGAAACAAATCTCCAGCCCAAGACAGCCTGGAAGGGTCTACTGCACCAGGCTAGGAGTGAAGCACAGTTGGGGATGGGCTGTGCTGGCACAGACAGGGCCTTAATGGGATCACAGGACTGAATCACTGGCAGCTGTGGTGGTTTCCAGGAATCTTAACCCACTAACACTAAATATAGCATAGAAAGTCAGTGGGAAAACTCTGTGGGACCCGGATGAAAGAAAAGCATGGTTTGGCAGGGGTCTGGTGGCAGAAGTGGTGGCTGTGGCAGTGGTGGCAGCAGCAGTAGCAGTGGCAGCTTTTAGAGCTCTGGGCCCACGGACTGTGGGGGGGATGAAGTGGCTAATACAAAACCCTTGAAGCCCCAGCAGAAGCAGAGTTCTGCCTTGACAAAGAGTTAGAAAGTCAAGTATTTGGCTAGCAAGATGAACACAGTGTAAAAATAAATGCTTAGACTATGGAATCTTACTCTGGTGACAAAGAAGATCAAAACATACAACCAGAATACAACAAAGTCAAAGCTCTTGCATCAAAAGCCTCCAAGAAAAATATGAATTGGTTGCAGGTCATGGAACACCTCAAAAAGGATTTTGAAAATCAAGTAAGAGAAGCAGAGGAAAAACTGGGTAGGGAAATGAGAGTGATGCAAGAAAATCATGAAAAACAAGTCAACAGTTTGCTAAAGGAGACCCTTCAAAATACTGAAGAAAATAACAACTTAAACAATAGAATGACCCAAATGGCAAGAGAGGTCCAAAAAGTCAATGAGGAGAAGAATGCCTTAAAAAGCAAAACTGGTCAAGTGGGAAAAGAGGTCCAAACGTTTGCTCAATGAAGAAAATAATTCCTTAAAAATTAAAATGGAGCAAATGGAAGCTAATGACTTTGTGAGAAATCAAGAAATTATAAAACAGAACCAAAAGAATGAAAAAATAGGAGACAATGTGAAATATCTTATTGAAAAAACCACTGACCTGGAAAACAGATCCAGGAAAGATAATTCAAAAATTATTGGACTACCTGAAAGTCATGATCAAAAAACGAGATTAGACATCATCTTTCAAAATATTATCAAGAAAAACTGCCCTGATATTCTAGAACCAGAGGGTAATGTAGAAATTGAAAGAATTTACCAATCACCTCTTCAAAGAGATGCCCAAAAGGAAACTTCTAGGAATACTGTAGCCAAATTCCAGAGTTCCCAGGTCAAGGAGAAAGTATAGCAAGCAACCAGAAACAATTGAGTGTTGTGAAAATACAATCAGGATAACAAAAGATTTAGCAGCTTCTACATTAAGGGATCAAGGGCTTAGAATAAGATATTACAGAGGTAAAAGGAGCTAAGATTAACCAAGAATCATCTACCCAGCAAAACTGAGTATAATCCTTCCGGGGTAAAAAAAGGATATTCAATGAAATAGAGGGAATTTCAAGCATTCTTGATGAAAAGACCAGAGCTGAAGAGAAAATTTGAATTCCAAATACAAGAATCAAGAGAAGCATGAAAAGGTAAACAGGAAAGAGAAATCATAAAGGGCTTAATAAGATTAAACTGTATACATTCCTACATGGAAAGATGATATGTGTAACTCATGAGACCTTTTTCAGATTTAGGATAGTTGGAGGAAATATATACATATATATGTATAGATAGATAGATAGACAGATAGACAGATAGATAGAGAGATGATAGAGGGCACAGGATGAGTTGAATATGAAGGGATAATATCTAAAAAGTAAAATTAAGGGGTGAAAGAGGAATATATTTGGAGAAGAAGAAAGGAAGAGATAAAACGGGGTAAATTATCTCAAATAAAAAAAGCAAGAAAAAGGTTTCATAATGGAGGGGAAGAAGGGGAAGGTAAGAGGTAATGAGTGAACCTTACTCTCATGGGATTTGGCTTAAGGAGGGAATAACATACACATTCAATTGGGTATCTTACCCTACAGCAAAGTAAGGGGTAAAGGAATAAAGTGGGGAATGACAGAAGGGATGGCAGATTCTGGAAGAGAGTAGTCAGAAGCAAACACTTTTTTAAAAAGACAAGATCAAAGGAGAAAATAGAACAAGTGGGGGGTGGGACAGGATGGAGGGAAATATAGTTAGTCTTTTACAATATGATTATAATGGAAGTGTTCTGCATAACTACACATGTATAACCTATATTGAATTGTTTGCCTTCTTAATGAGGATGGGTGGGGAGGGAAGAAGGGAGAGAATTTGGAATTCAAAGTTTTAAAAACAAATGTTAAAATTGTTTTTAAGTGCAACTGGGAAATAAAATATACAGGCAATGGGGTTTAGAAATCTATCTTGCCCTATAAGAAAGTAAAGGGGAAGGTAAAAAGGGGAGGCATGACACAAGGGGAGGGTACACTTGGGAGAAGGGGTAATCAGAATGCCAGCCATCTTGGGGTGGTGAGGAGAGATGGGGAGAAAATTTGTAACTCAAAATCTTGTGGAAATGAATGTTGAAAACCAAAAATTAATTAATTAATTAAAAAATAAATTCTATTAAACAATCAGATTTAAAATAACTGTAGACAATATAAAATATTTGGGAGTCTGCCTGCCAAAAGACAAATCCAAGAACTATAGGAACACAACAACAAAACACTTTTCACACAAAAAAGTCAGGTCTAGACAATTGTAAAAATATTAATTGTTCATGGGTAGGCTGAGCCAATATAATAAAAATGAAAATTTTACCTAAATTAAACTATTTATTTAGTGCCATACCAAACAAACTAACAAAAATGTATTTTCTACAGCTAGAAAAATATAACAAAATTCATCTGGAAAACAAAAGGTCATGTATAGTAAGGGAGTCAATGAAAAAATAAAAGTAAAGGAAGGTCATCTAGCCATAACAGATTTCAAAACTAAAAAAAAAAAAGCGCAGCAATCATCAAAACCATCTAGTACTGGCTAAGAAATAGAATGGCAGATCAGTGGAATAGATTAGGTGCACAGTCCAGAGTAATAAATGACCATAGTAATCTAATGTTTGATAATCCCAAAGATCCAAGCTTTGGGGACAAAAATACATTATTTGACAAAAACTACTGGGAAAACTAGAAAACAGTATGACAGAAACTAAAGACCAACATCTCACACCATATACCAAGATAAGGTCAAAATGAGTACATGATTTACACATAAAGGCAGATATAATAAAATAATTAGGGGAGCATGGAATACCTGTCAGATCTATAGATAATGGAATAATTTAGCACAAACAAGATATATAGAACATGTCTGATAGTCATGCTTACTCTTACATTAAAGTCACCCATAATTATGAGCTTGTTGTCTTTCAGAACTTTGACCTTTTTGAGGAAAGGAACTATTTTTTTTTAAATTACCTTTCTTTGTATCACCACTGTCTGGCATATAGTTAGTATTTAACAAATGCTTGTTGATTTGACAACATGCAGATATAAATTTTTGGACACAGCCAATGTGTGGTTTTATTTTGATTAACTATGTGGATTTGTTAAAAGGGCTTTTTTCTGGGGGATGGGGGTGGGATGGTTGTCTTTCTTTCTCTAATATAATTAGTGGAGAAGTGATTCCCAGGTGGAAAATTAGCCATAGTGATGCCCCAAAAGGGCCAGCGTAACATTTTTTCAAACGCAAGGAAGAGAACATAAGGAAGTAAGATAAGCAGAACAGTTCTGAAAGTAAAGTGTATAATTTAATATACGCTTTTACAAAGCTAACAGTATGAAACATAGACTGTTTCTATATAGAATCTTCTTTTTGAGTATGATAATGCTCTTTAAAAAATTTTTAGTGTTTAAATTCAGAACTTAAAAAACAATTAAAGAATGTCTATGTGGCAGGACATTTCCAGGGGGCTACCCTTTGGACTTGTGGTTGATCTGGTCCTGCTTAACATTTTTGTCAGTGACTTGGATAATGGCATATCCTTATCAAATTTGTGGATAATATAAAGCTAGGGGTGGGAAGGAATGCAGATAATTAATACAGTGGGTGACAGTGTCAAAATCCAAAATTATAATGCCTGATTCTAACAAAATGAAAAGAGGGACAAAAAAAAACACAAAAAAAATGTACAGTTAGGTAAAAAAAAAATCAGTTCCATGCCTACAGGATAGAGGAAGAATGGTTGGAGACCAATTATTCTGAGAAAAATTTGCCTTTCTTTTATGGACTTTATGCCTAATATGTACCATCAGCAGTATAATGAGGCAATTTTAAAAAAGCTAATGTAATGTGGTGATAGTGCCACTGTATTCTGTCCTCATTGGGCTTCATGAGGAACATTGTGTTCCGTATGAGGCCCTGGAGTTTAAGATGGGCATGATCAGCTAGAGGGCAACTAGGATGAATGAAGAACCTTGAGTTCACATCATATGAGGTTCAGATGAAGGAGCTGGGGGTATTTAGACTGGAAAAGAGAAAATTGGGGGGGAACAGATGTCTTCAATTTCTGAAGGAAGGATAGGAAGAAGAGGAATTAGTTTGCTTTGCTTGGTCCTACAGTACAGAATTGGACATAATAGAATGATGCTAATGTGGAAGTAAAATTCTTACAAGTAGAGCTGTTAAAAAATAGAATTTGTTGCATTCAAAGGTGGTGGATTACTTTTCCTTGGAGATCTTCAAGCAGAGACTGGAGAACCATGTTCTCCATGTTACATTGGTTCTGTTTTAATAGAGACTCATTTCATATATGATTTGAATTAGAAGGATACAGAGATCCTTTCCAACACCCAATTTTCATGAGTCGGTAACTTCCTTACAACAGATTCTGGCATTAATCTTAATTAGAGATTTTATTTCTATCAAATAACTGCCATTCATTTACTTTCTAACCTATGGTTATCTGTGTATGGTTGATTAGACTAAGTTATCAACTAGGTGGGATATTTTTGCCAAATGTTATTTAATATACTTTTATAGCTCTCCTGTGAATTGTTTTGACTCAGGAAAAGTGAAAACTTTCTAATTTAATTTTTAAATTTAATTTAGTTTTAATTTTAAATTTTAATTAATTAAACTTAATATTTAATTCTCATTTTAGCTGAAAAGAATCTCAGAAAACATCTATCTCAATTTCTTGTTACAGATGAGGATTTTAAACCTCAGGGAGGTTAAGTGATTCAAGTTCACAAAAGTATCAAGTATTAGAGGTAGAATTTGAACTCAGGTCCTCTAAATTGAGTCACTGCTTTTTCCACTGTATTTTCTAATTTAATATTTGAAAACTCTAACACATTTACCATCATCATCATGGTGCAGTAGAAGGATTGTTGAATTTGCAGTCAGAGGATCTGAGTTCAAATCTTGATATTGACTATGTATGTGATTTTGGGCAAAGAACTTAACCTCTCTGAAGCTTGATTTCCTCATCTGTATGGAGGTTTACTAGGTTACCTGGAAGATGAGGGGACATCTCTAAATCTATGGTCTTAAAATACCATGATCTTTGTCATTATCAAATAATGTTCCTCAGCTGTATAGTTTATTTTAAAGATTTACTGCTGGTCATTATCATTTTGCTATTCAAGATATGTCTTTCAATGTCTCTTACATGTCTACAGGATTATGATATATCTTACTCTGCCTGTTTATTTCCTAGTGGTTCTTTGGTATAGAAAGTTATGCTCTCTTATTTAAAGAATTTAGAACATCTTATGTTGTGCTTTCAAATTATAGACATTTAACACAAGCCTTATTTGTGCAGTGTGAACATGAAAGATCCATGAAGGAAAATTATCTCATCTATTTTAGAAGAAATTAAAACTATCTGGTAAATTCGTTGCTTCATAGCACCACAAATATCTCTTCTCTGTTTCTTAACATCAAACATACAGCAAAGAAAGAGAAATATTTACAAGGGAAAATGACAAAATACAAGTTGAATTGGTAAAAAGGTGCTAAAAAATTTCAGTAAACTATCCATGGTACTGGTGTTTAAAAATAACAGAGTAAATCTTTAAAATGAGGTTCATGTTGCAAGTAGCATTAATAAAGAGGAAACTGCAGAAGATAATTTATTTTATAGTGGCTTCAGGCTACACTCACACAGCATATATCCTCCTTCTCTCTGCTCTGTAATAATAAAAATAGTCAAAATAAACAATTACCTGGAAAAGTAAATGAACATGTAGAAAAATTTGTGGCATTTTAAGTCATAAATGAATCTATAAAATTTTCCATTTCTTAATAATATAATCTTAATGCATATGAATGTTGTCAACACAAAGAATAAATAACATAACACTAGGAGGACACAAAAGAAAACAATTTAAATCTTGCTCCTGGATGACCTTTTATACCTGTGTTGCATACATAAAGTATGTGTACGCATGTACATGGCAAGAAAAAAAATAGTGGATGTCACAGGCCAAATCTTTAAAAAAATTTTTTTAAAGTACAATCTTGGGATATTGGTGATGGAAGGGGCATCAGAGGCATCACAGTACCAAGAACAATTTTTAAAATTCCCTTTATAACATACTCTATAGTCATTCAATCTTTGCCTGAAAACTTACAGTGAAGAAAAAACCATTAACTACCAGAACAGCTCATTCTACTTTAGGATAGATTGAATTGCTAACAAGTTTCCTTGCCTAAATCTGCCTCATTTCAATTTCTAACCACTGGTCCTAGTTCTTCCAAGTCTAATCTCTCTTCTACATAACATACCTCTCAACATTTGAATAAAGTGATCATATATCCCCTAAGGTTTTAGTCTGATCTAGGCTAAGCATCTCCAGTTTCTTCAACTAAAATGGAATTATAAAATACACGATTCTTCTTTACTCTGCCCTCTTTTCTGGTTTACTTCAGGTTATCATTGTTCTTCCAAAATGTGGCACCCAAAATTCAATACAAAATTCAAGATACGGTCTGATCAGGACATAATACAAACAATTATCTCCCTTATCCTGGATCCTATGTCTTAATGCAACCTAAACCTGCCTCATCTTACTGTCATTCATATGTATCTTGAAATCTAAATTCTCAGATTGTGTTCAGAAGACCTATTAATCAACACTTCCTTCAACTTATATTTTGAAGTTCATGGAATCATAGGATAATCTATTCAGATCTTGGAGGGATAGTAAATACATCTTTCTCACTATAGATGTGGTGTCTGAAGTGAATTTGAATTCTGGGTCTTTATGACTCTAAAACCTATTTTTTAAACTAAGTATGAGCCCTTACATTTATTACTCTGAAATTTTATCTTATTCTATTTGGCAAAGTATTCTAGACCACTGAGATCTTTTTGGATTTATAATCACTTATCCATTGTCTAAACTATACCTCAGTTTTGTGTCATATGTTATTTGATCATTGTTAAAAATTTTAAGGCACGCAAGGAAAAGAACAGATAGGCCTCATGTCAAAATAAACAAAAACTAAAAACAAGCAAACAAAAACAAAGATTCTATTAAGTTTGCTTATGGCTTAAATATTTGATGTAACAACTCTCCTGACCCAAACTCCAGTGTTTAAAGCACACTAAAGGTACACTAAACAAGTTAATATTCACTCAAATTGCCACAGGAATTTATTAGTATATTTGACTAGGCCCTAATATACTTTGTTTTTGTCTAACCTATATCTCTCCATTGTATCCACATGATAATCATGAGAGATTTTGTCAAATGCAATGTTGAAATCTAGGGGGAAAATAATCTATTGCATTCTTCTGATTTGCCAATCTAGTAAAATTTCATTCTATCTTTATGACAAAAAAGTCTTCATGTGGGGTAATCTCATCATCCTGTAAGATGTCAAACCCTAAAAATAAATGACCAAAGAGTCATAGAGGTTATATAACTGTTAACTCAAAAAAAAAAAAACCCAAACAAACCAAAAACCAAAGACCTCACAGAAGTAACCACAACTACTAACTCTGAAAAAATAAAATAAAATAAAACCAAAGAGTTAATAGTGGTTATAAGCAAAAAACTTTCTTATAAGCAAAAAACTCTCAAAAAAACCCCAAACAAACCAAAACCCAAAGACTTCACAGTAATCACAACTACTAACTCTGAAAAAATAAAATAAATTAAAACCAAATAGCTAATAGTGGTTATAAGCAAAAAACTTTCTTTATTCTATTGGAAGAGGGAAACTAGACACACATGTTGGGGTCTCCTCTAGGAGAAGATCCCCTTTAGCTATGTAAATCCCTGAAACATGTAGCAGTAGCTGCACAGTGACCTGTAGCTATGACAATGAGGGAGTAACAACAATGAGACAGTTTTGATATATAGCAGGGCTTTTTGACTGGAACATGGTTCCTACAGATACTTGTCTAAGCTCAGGAACCACCCTCACACCTAGGGCTGGTGTGAAACAATTCTGGAATTTTGCTGCAGCAGAGTTCATCTGGAGGGTGAGCACAAAGGATTGTTGTTATGTCAAGCTCAGGGCACAGCTTGCTTGTTGGGCCTTAGTTCTGGAAAACAGGGTGTCTCCTAATAGTAAAAAGAGAGGAATAAAAAGAGGGGGTGGTCTTGGCATGGAGATCCTGACAAAGATCTTATCAGCTTGGTACTCTACGTCATTACACTACTCTCTGACTGGAGGATAAGGTCATGAATTCCCAACCTCCATTTAAGGAAAGACTCCAGCTGACACATCTCATCTCTCACATGGCTCCACTACCTTGGGACTTCTAACTTCTCCACTAAGGGCCCTTCTCCTTCCCTCCTCCCCTTCTGGCTTTTCATCTTCCTTTTGTGTGTTGTATTCCTTGATTAGATTGTAAGCTTCTTGAGGGTAGGTACTTCTTGGGGGTAGTCTTTTATCCCCCGCATTTGTAGTGTCAGTGCTTAACACAGTACCTGATACATATTAACTATTGCTGACTTGTGGAAGATTCTGCTAAAAGGCAAAAAAAAAAAAAAAAACCAGGAAAAACACTACTTTCATGCATCAATGGAAAGCTAGGCTATTTCTAGTCTAACCTTAGGAATACATTCATCCCAATTTCTATATTAATGTTGACTCATCAGTATGATAATTTCAGAATCCCAGTTCTATTTCCTGTTTTTCTATGTCTGAGTTGTTTCTTATTTACTTTGGACTCAACCATTTCAAAGCAGCCGGAAAGAAACAATTCAAATATAATGGAGCCATAGTCAGGATAACACAAGATTTAGCAGCTTCTACATTAAAGGATCAAAAGGATCAAAAATATGATATTCCAAAAAGTTAGAATAACATCCAAGAATCATCTACTTTGCAAAACTGAGTATAATCCTTTAGTTGGGTACAGAAATCTATCTTGCCCTACAGAGAAGTATGAGGGGAGTGAGAAAAGAAAAGGGGGAGATGATAGATGGGAGAGAAACTGGAAGAGGCACTGGTAAGAAGCCAAACACTTTTGAAGAAAAAGAGTGAAAGGAGAGAGAGAAGGATAAACAGGAGAAAAAAAGCAGGATGAAGGAAAATACAATTATTAGTCAGAACTGTGAATGGGATGTATTCATTCATAAAACAGAAGTAGATAACAGAGTGCAATAAAAACCAGAATCCTACAATATTTTGTTTAGAAGAAACACACTTAAAGCAGAAAGGAACACACAAGAGTATAAAGCCAAGAGACTGAAGCAGAATCAATGATGAAGTGAAAATTTAAAAAGCAGGGGTGGCAATCATGATATCAGATAAAGCAAAAACAAAGCCATATAAAATTAAAAGAGATAAGCAAGGAAACTATATTTTGCTAAAAGGTACCATAGACAACAAAGTAATATCAATACTAAACATAAATGTACCAAATGGTCTAGCATCCAAATTCTTAAAGCAAAAGTTGAATGAATTACAGGAGGAAATAGAGTGTAAACTATATTAGTGAGGGACCTCAAATTTCCCTTCTCAGAACTAAATAAATCTAATTTAAAAAATAAATAAGAAAGAAGTAAAATACATGAAGAGAATTTTTTGAGCAAGAATAACTGCATTTATTTAATTTTAATTTTTCTCTCATCTATCATCTATCTATATGTGCATATATGTATATATAAACACACACTTAACATCTTTTTTAAGGTTTGAGTTCCAAATTCTATTGCTCCTTCCCTTCCCCTCTCCCTGAGACAGTAATCAACCAGACAAAGTCTATACATATGCAATCATGTAAAACATTTCCATGTTAATCGCTTTGTACAAGAAGACCCAAATAAAAGAAAAATGAAAGAAAGAAAGAGGAAAATGTTCAAACAGTGTAAGTTCTTTCTCTGGAGGGAAATAGTGTGCTTCATGATTAGTACTTTGGGATTGTCTTGAATTGTTGTATTGCTGAGAATAGCTCTGACAGATGAATAGAATTTTAGAAAAGTTTGATATGATAAACCTCTGGAGAAAACTGAATGGGAATAGAAAGGAATATACTTTTCTCTCAGTGGCACATGGCACCTAATAAAAATTGACCATGTATTAGGACATAAAAACCACATGACCACATGCAGAAAAGCAGAAATATTAAATGCTTTTTAGTTTTTTTAAAAATCTTTTCAGACTACAATATAATAAAAATTATTCAATAAAGGGCTATGGAAACCTACATTAAAAGCTAACTGAAAACTAAATACTCTAATCCTAAAGAATGAATGGGCCAAAGAACAAATCAAATAAACAATCAATAATTTCATTAAAGAGAATGACAATAGTGAGACAGCATACCAAAATTTATAGGATGCTGTCAAAGCAATACTTGGGGGAGATTTTATATCTCTAAGTGTTTGCATCAGTTAAACAGAGAAAGAGCATGTCACTGAATTGGCATGCAATTAAAAAAAACTGGAAAAAGCAAACAAATTTTAAATGCCCGATTAAAGATAAAATTGGAAGTCCTGAAAAATCAAAGGAGAGATTAATAAAATTGGAAATAAGAAAATCATTGAACTAATAAAGAAAATGAGTTGTTTTATGAAAAAAAATCAACAAAAGAGATAGACCATTATTTAATTTACTTTTTTAAAAGAGAAAGAAAACAAAATTTCTAATATCAAAAATGAAAAAGGAAAATACACCACCAATCAAGAGGAAATTAAAACAATTATTAGGAGTTATTCTGTCCAATTATATGCCAATAAATTTTAAAACCTAAGGGAAATGGATGAATATTTTTAAAAATATAAATTGCTCAAATTAACAGAAGAGGAAATAGAATACTTAAATAACACTAGCTTAGAAAAATAAATTGAACAAGTCATCAGTGTGCTCCCTAAGAAAAAATCACCAGGACCAGACTGTCACAAATGAATTCTACCAAACATTTAAAGAACAATTAATCCCAATACTTTATAAAATGCTTGGAAAAATAGGCAAAGAAGAATTCATATCAAATTCCTTTTACAACACAAATACGGTGCTGATACCTAAACCAGGAAGATCACAGAGAAAAAAAAATATTGAACAATTTCCTTAATGAATATTGATGCAAATCTTTTAAATTAAATACTTTCAAAGAGACTATAGCAATATATCACAAAGATCATACACTATGATCAGGCAGGAATTATACCAGGAATGCAGGGCTGGTTCAATATTAGGAAACCTATTATCGTAATTGACCAATATCAATACCAAAAACAACAGAAATCATATGAATATCTCAATAAATGCAGAAAAAGCTTTTGAGAAAATACAACATTTAATCCTCTTAACAACACTGAAAAGCATAGGAGTAAATGGAGCTTTCCTTAAAATAATAAGGAGTATCTAAAAGCATCCACAAGTATATCTGTAATGGGGATTAAGCTATAAGCCTTCCTTATAAAATCAAGGTTGAAACAAGGATGCCCATTATCACCATTTTTATTCAATATTGCACTAGAAATGCTAGCTGTACCAATAAAATAAGAAAAAGACATTGAGGGAATTTATTTTTCTTTTATATTAATAACCAATTATTAAATCAGGATTAAGGCCTTTTCTCTCCATTTCCTCATTCAGGGACTAGTCCCTGTAGGTCAGTCAACCAGTCTCTGAAGGCCATACCTGATAGAAGAGATTGCTTTGGTTCTTGAGGGTACATGCTCCTCAATTTTGGGCAGGACCCCATCCAATTAGTAGACCTTACTCCTGTTTAGAGTGTAGACAGAGTCTATTCTAGGTGGATTTGTGCCCCAAAGCAATAAGCTCATGTCCTTGTACCCCTCCATTTGAATTTAATGTAACCCAGTTTTATGAGGGAGAAAACCAGCCAGAATAGTCTAGGTATAGGTAGATTCCTTTGTCCAGATTGCTGAAGGTGGCTGAGTCTCATGATCAAGCCACGTTCTCAGCAGGACCTGAAGACTTTTAGCCCACCCCATCACTAATTTTTCAACAATCAGGATTGACTCTTCATCTGTTAGGGACATCTCTTTTCAAAAATTATCTTAAGGCTTTTCATATCTTCATTCTTGGTCTTTGTTTACTGAGAGAAAGCACTGACTATAAGTTTATTGATTATTAGGTAGCCTAATTGATAAATTGTTTATTAATTACACAGAAATTGTGTCTCCTGGGTTTTTCATTCATTACATATTAAAGGAATTAGAAAAGGTAATGAGGAAACAAACTATTACTCTTTGCATATATGATGACATATTTAGAGAACCCTACAGAATCAACTAAAAAAGTAGGTTAAACAATTAACAACTTCAACCAAGTTGCAAGATATAAAATAGACACACATAAATCATTAGCTTTTCTGTTACCAACAAAGTCCAGCAGGAAGAGATAGAGAAATTCCATTTAAAATAATTGCAGACAATATAAAAATACTTGGTTATCTACCTGCCAAGACAAAGCCAGGAACTATATAAACACAATTACAAAATACTTTTCATATAAATAAAATTATAGGTCAAAGTAGCTGGAAAAATAATAATTTTTCATGGGTAGACCAAGTCAATATAAAAATAAAAATTCTATCTAGATTTACTTATTCAGTGCCATACCAATAAAACTACCAAAAATTTATTTTATAGAGCTAGAAAAAAATGATAACAAAATTTATCTGGAAGAACAAAAGATCAAGGATATCAAGGAAATCTATGAAAAAGAACGTGAAAGAAGGCAATTTAGCAGTTTCAGATTTCAAACTATATTACAAAATGGTCATCACCATAACCATTTGGCACTAGCTTAGAAATACAGTGAGCCATCAGTGAAATAGATTAGGTACATGACACAATAATAAATTACCATATTTATCTAGTGTTTGATAAATCCTAAGATGCAAACATTTGGTATAAGAACTCACCATTTGGCAAAAACTGCTGTGAAAACTGGAAAGCAGTTTGGCAGAAACTATATATAGACCAACATCTCATAATACAAACCTAGAATAAGGTCAAAATGGGTATGTAATTTAGACATAAAGGGTGATACAATAATCAAATTAGGGGAGCATGACAGTTTACCTGTCAGACATACAGATAAGGGAAAAATTCATTATGGGACATAAGATGGATAATTTTTATTACATTAAGTTAAAATATTTTTGCACAAACAAAACCATTGCAGCTAAGATTAGAATCAAAGCAGAAAACTGGGGGGACTTTTTTATAGCCAGTTTCTCTGATAAAAGACTCATTTCTCAAATATATAGAGAACTGGGTCAAATTTATAAGAATACAAGTCATTCGGGGGCAGATAGGTGGTATAGTAAATAGAGCACCGGCCCTGGAGTCAGGGGGACCTGAGTTCAAATCCAGCCTCAGACACTTAACACAAAAACTAGCCATGTGATCTTGGGCAAGTCACTTAGCCCCAATTTCCCTCCAAAAAAAAAAAAAAAAGAATACAAGTCATTCCCTAACTGATAAATGGTCAAAGAATGTGAACAGATAGTTTTCATAAAAATAAATTAAAACTATCCAGTCATATAAAAATGCTCTAAATCACTATTAATTAAAGAAATGCAAATTAAAGCACCTTTACAATCCTACGTCATACCTATCAGATAGGCTAATATGACAGAAAAGGGAAATTACAACCGTTAGAGGGAATGTGGAAAAATTAGGACACTACTAATGCACTGTTGGTAAAGCTGTGAACTGAGCCAACCATGCTGAAGGACAATTTGGAACTATGCCCAAATGATTATAAAACTGTAAACCATCTGACCCAGCAATACACTACTAGGTCTCTATCCCAAATGCATTAAAGGAAAAGGAAAAGCACCTATGCCCCAAACATTCATTCATTCATTCATTCATTCATTCATTCATTCATTTATTTATTTATTTGTTTCAGCTCTCAAAAAGAGCACAGAATTGGCAGCAAAGAGCTGGAAATTGAGGGATGCCCAACAGTTGGGGAATGGCTAAACAAGTTGTGGTTTGTGCTATAAGAAATGACAAGCAAGATGCTTTCAAAAAACTTGGGAAGACTTATATGAACTGATACAAACTGAAGTGAGCAGAACCAGAACATTGTACACAGTAACAGTAATACTGTAGGATGATCAACTGTGAGTTACCTAGCTATTCTCAGCAATACCGTGATCCAAGACAGTTCTGAAGGACCTATATAAAAATATCTCCCTCCAGAGAAAGAACTGATGGAGTCTGAATGCAGATCAAAGCATACTTTTTACTTTATTTTTCTTGTTTTTCACTTTGTTTTCTTTTGCCATGCCTAATATGGAAGTATACTTTGCATGACTACATGCATATAATTTATATCAAATTGCTTGCTTTCTCAAGGAGGGAGAGTGGTATGAAGAAGGACTGAATTTGGAACTCAAAAATTTTAAAAATAATTATTAAAGTTATTTTTACATGTAACTGAAAATGCAAATTAATTAATGAATTTAGAAAAGTATAAAGGTCAAATGTGTCTCAAATAAAGAGATTAGATTTCCCTAACCTGCCCCTTTGTGAAGGTGAGAGGTCAACAGATGTTTTATGTCATATTTTTCCAATTTTTTTTATTTATTGTTTATGCAGATTTTTTCTTCTTCCTTTTTTTTGTCTTTAGACATATTATTTTGTTATAAGGGATAGCTCTCTGGGAGGGGAAAAATGAGAAATACTGGGGAAAACTATGAATGTAAAAACAGAAGACATGAATAAAAACTTTTTTAAAAAAGAAAAAAATTAAGCTCTTTGTTCTGTCACAATTGCTCCAAGCTTCTAGTTGAGGAACTTCCTAATACCTAAACATAGGTTAGGTTCCATGCCTCACTTACACTTATGTCTACTTCTAGTCAACCCCTAGCCTCTCTGCTACTGAGGCCAATTTTTCTTTCTGGAAACATTGGTGTAATGAAATAGCAGATTATATACGAATAATCTATATGAATAATATCTGTGGAGATACACGTCAGGAAGCAAAACTGAGGAAAGGGCTAACCTTTCTTCTTGAGACTTCCTTCAACCTGGGTCTTCCCTCCAAGATTCTGTGAAGCTTATGGCTCAATCTTGATGTCTCCCAGCTCTTCTACAATTCTTCCCTCTGCTCTAACTTCTAATATTCATATGCTCAGAATTTCTCCCACTTCTCTGTCTCATGCACTCTGAGAAAACTTTTCTGTCTTATACAAATTATTTATGGTAGGACTTGTCATTGTTCAGTCATTTCAGTTGTCTTATAGTTTGTGACCTCATTTGGAGTTTTCTTGGCAAAGATAAAGGGGCAGTTTGTCATTTTCTTCTCCAGCTCATTTTACAGATGAGGAATTGAGGCAAACAGGCTTAAGTGACTTGCCCAGGGTCACACATCTGGTAAGTGTCTGAGGCAAGATTTGAACTCATGAAGATGAGTCTTTTTTATTCTAGGACCAGCACTCTCTATCTCCTGTGCTATCTAGCTGGATCTATGGTAGGTTCTAATCTCTCATAAAATGACTGTCCAGGTCCTGTTCATACACTGTTTTAAAATACATATATATATTTTTTTATTTAATATTTTATTTTCCCCCAATTACACGTGAAAATAATTTTTGACAGTCTTTTTTAAAATTTTGAGTTCCAAATTCTCTCTGTCCCTCTCTCCCTCATTGAGAAATGAAGCAATTTGATATAGGTTATACATGTGTAGTCATGTAAAACTCATTTCCATATTGATCACATTGTAAAAGAAAACATATACTGCACAAAAAAAAACCCTCAAGAAAAATAAAGGAAAAAAGTATACTTCCATCTGTATTTTGACACCATCAGTTCTTTCTCTGGGGATGGATAACATTTTACACCATAAGTCCTTCAGAGCTGTCTTGGATCATTGCAATGCTAAAAATAACTAAGTAATTCACAGCTGATTGATTATTTTACAATATTTCTGTTACTATGTACAATGTTCTCCTGGTTCTACTCATTTCACTTTGCATCTGTTCATGTAAGTCTTTCCAGGTTTTTCTGAGAGCATCCTGCTCATCATTTCTTATAGCAACATAGTATTCCATCACAATCAATTAACACAACTTGTTCAGCCATTTCCCAATTGATGGGCATCCCCTCAAGTTCCAATTCTTTGCTTCCAGAAAACAGTTGCTATAAATATATTTGTACATATATGTCCTTTTCCTTTTTTATTTCTTTTGCTATACAGACCTAGTAGTGACATTGCTAAGTCAAAGGATATGCATGGTTCTGTAGTTTTTTGGACACTTCCAAATTGCTCTACAGAATGGTTTGCTTAGTTCACAACATCAACAATGTATTAATGTCTTAATTTTCCCACATCTCCTCCAATATTTGTCATTTTTCTTTTCTATCCTATTAAGCAATTTCTTAATTTGCATTTCTCCAAACAATATTGATTTAGAACATTTTTTCATAAGGCTATAGATAGCTTTAATTCTTTCATATGAAAACTGACTGTTCATATCTTTTCATTATTTCTCAATTGGGGAATGGCTCTAATTTTTATAAATAAGACTCAGTTCTCTACAAATTTGAGAAATGAAGCTTTTATCAGACAAACTTGATTTCAAACTTTTTTCACGCTTATGATTGCTAACTGTATTTCTCTCCATCCTATCCTCTCCTGTTTATTCTATTCTCTCTCCTTTCACACTCTCCCTCCTCAAGTGTTTTGCTTCTGACTACTACCTCCCCCAATTGTCCTTCCCTTCTATCACCCCCCTTTTCTCATCTCTTTCCCCTCCTACTTTCCTGTAGAGTAATATAGATTTCTATACAATTGAGCATGCATGTTATTCCCTCTTTGAGACAATTCCAATGAAAGTAAGGTTCAAGAATTCCCTGGCACCTTCCCCAGCTTCACCTCCACTATACAAGCTTTTTCTTGCTACTTTTACATGTGATAGTTTACCCCCATTCTACTTCTCCCTTTCCCTTTCACCCAGTACATTCCTCCTCACCCCTTACTGTTATTTTTTTAGATATTATCCCTTCATATTCAATTCATAGCTGTACCTTCTGTCTATATATACTCTGTCTAACCACCCTAACAATGAGAAAGTTCTTATGAATTACAAGTATCATGTTCCCATGTAGGAATGTAAACAGATAAAACCTTATTAAATCCCTTATGATTTCCCTTTTCTATTTATCTTTTTATGCTTCTCTTGAGTCTTGAATTGAAAGTCAACTTTTCTATTGAGCTCCAGTCTTTTCATCAAGAATGCTTGGAACTTGGCTTTGGGGTGGCTAGGTGGCGCAGTGAATAGAACACCAGCCCTGGAGTCAGGAGGACCTGGGTTCAAATCCGGCCTCAGACACTTGAAACATTTACTAGCCATGTGACCTTGGGCAAGTCACTTAACCCCAAATACTTCCAAAAAGCAAAAAAAAAAAAAAAAGAATGCTTGGAAGTCCCCTATTTCACTGAATGTTTATTTTTTTCCCCTGGGAGATTAAAATCAGTTTTGCTGGGCAGGTGATTCTTGGTTGTAATCCTAGCTCCTTTGCCTTCTGGAATATCATATTCCAAGTCCTTCAATCCTTTAATGTAGAAGCTGCTAAATCTTATGTTATCCTGACTGTGGCTCCACAATACTTGAATTGTTTCTTTCTGGCTGCTTTGAAATATTGTCTCCTTGACCTGGGAGCTCTGGAATTTGGCTATAATATTCCTGGAAGTTTTCATTTTGGGATCTCATTCAGGAGGTGATTGGTAGATTCTTTCTATTTCTATTTTACCCTCTGGTTCCAGAACATCAGGGCAGTTTTCCTTGATAATTTCTGGAGAGATGATGTTGAGGTTCTTTTTCTGATCATGCCTTTCAGGTAGTCTGATCATTTTAAAATTATTTCTCCTAGATCTATTCTCCAGGTCAGTTGTTTTTCAAATGAGATTTTTTTCTATTTTTTTTATACTTTTGGTTTGTATTGCTTCTTGATTTTTCATAAAGTCATTAGCTTCCATTTTTTCAATTCTAATTTTTAAGAAATAATTTTCTTCAGTGAGCTTTTGCACTTTTTTTCCCATTTGGCCAATTCTGCTTTTTAAGAAACTCTTCTCTTCAGTCAACTTTTTTTTATTCTGATTTTCAAAGCATCCTTCTTCTCCTCACTGGCTTTTGTAATAGTAATGGTAATTTGAAGATCCTCCCTGCCCCTTAATAAACCTAAGGGAATTTGAAGACCTTCCCTGATTTGACGACATTCCCTGCCCCCTAACAGGCTGAATGTAATTACGTGGAGCCTGTGGTGGGAGGAGTTTGCTGAAGGGTGGAGCAGAGCCCACAGGAAACTGGGAGTCAGAGCAATTAGAGAGGAAGTGAGGAGAGGATGCACCCACAGGTCAGGCTTGTGAGTAAATGTTGGTTTGTGAGAAGGCTATAGGATGGTGTGGCTCTCTGTGGTGTTATGGTTTATTAACTTCTATATTGCTATGATGGATTAAGTTTCCTGGTGTTGGGATTTGGTTTTCTGGTGTCTAAATGTTTTGCTTCTGTCTTCTATATGGAGAGTCTGTTATATTTTGTGATTGAGCACTATGCCGGCATATTTACAGTCACTGTTGGCACTGTGAATATTATGTTGGCACTACAGTTTTTTGTACCTCTTTTACCATTTGGCCTAGTGTTTTTTTAAAGGTGTTATTTTCTTCAGTAATTTTTCATACCTCCTTTACCAAGCTGTTAATATTTTTTCATGATTTTCTGTGTTTTGATTTATTCAGTTCAATCATAAAACCTATATACCTACTCAAAGCATGAGTTTCAGATGAAAGCACTTCAATTTCATCCTTACACCTCAAATCAAATCCTCTTTGGAATGCTGAACTCTATGACCCATGAACTATATCTAAATCATCTTATCCATCTTCCCTTTGTCCCTTAACAACCTGAAATTTAGAATCTGTTGTCTTTGATGGTGATCTCTAGTACTGGTGGTTTTGTCAGTGTGATTATCTGCTCATTAGCTAAAATAGATTTATTCTATTAAAACATAGGAGTAAATAAATGAAAATGTCAGTTTTTTCCTCCAGATATAGTAACTCTTGAGTGGGACACAGGTAGTGGAAATGGGACCAGTGATTCTACCTCATGTCTATTCTTGCTCCCAATTTTGACATGTTAGTTGATAAATGCTTTATTTTCCTTTCGGGAGAAATAATTATATGTCCTAAACTTAAGGAGGGTTATTACTGGGGGGACCACATATTTCTTTAAATTAAAGAAAAGAAAAATAAAAGCTTCTTTATTTCCTCCTTGTGGTGAAAAGGTAAGTATGAGTTCACTATCATCCCATGTAGAAACAGTTGGGAAACCTAGTTTTGTGATAAGAATCTGGAATGGTGTTAGTGGGATCTGGGGACAATGGTGGAATCTGAAGCAAGGGATTTAAGAGATTTTGCCAGGTAACTTCCTTTTGAGTTTCCCCTGGCTCATCCTGTATCGCTATGCATCCACAAGTGCTTTTCATCCTTGAGTACCTCAATGGTAGACTGGTAGAAAATAAATATTGGTAAAACTCCTTCTCAAAGCCCAGAATAGTCCTGAACCCCAGATACCACTAGAGTAAATAGAAATGGAGAATTGTCATCTTTTCTGCTCCCCCAGGATGCAAGCTTTAGAAGGGACAAAATCTGAATTTTCCATCTCAGGCAGAGCTTTGGGGAATTAAAGGAAAGGAGAAGTTATACTGAAAATATTAAAGGTAGTAAAATAAATGCTCACTAAACACACTGCACAACCACAAGACCTGTTCAGCCATTGTCCACGCTACAGAAGCTTCTCGCACAGACATCACTTAGTTGAGATCACTACTAGTGCCTTGCCCTGAAGGTCAAGATAGCCCTTCCAAGAGGCCAGGCTGGCACGCTCGCGGGTGAGCGCGGCGCCCTTCCCCACCGGCGAAGAATGTCCTGCCCCCGGGTTACTCCAGTTGGTGGGGGGGGAAGGGTCTTCGCGACTGGGCTGAATCCTGGCGCGGACGAATCCTCTTTAGTCACTGTGCACCTGATCATGTTGCGTGCGGAGGGATACTTTGTGCAATCCGCAAAACAAGTTCTCTTTTCCCCCTCTCCACCTTCTCCTCCTTCCCTTCCCTCCTTATCCAGTTCAGCTCTGGCTTAGCTAAGGTGCCGCAAGAAGAGGTGCTTGCAAGCTCTTTGCAAGGATCGTGGGCAGCTGCTTCTGCACAACCTGCAGCAGCGGCGGCGGCGGCGGCAGCAGCAGCAGCAGCAGCAGCAGCAGAGGGTGTTTTTTTTTTCCTCTTGGACACAGTCATTTTTGGAGCTGCCTAACAGTGTCATCTCCAGAAGATGAACCTTTTCTTTGCTTTCTACTTGCTGGGATTGTTTGTCAGTAACGGGCAAGGTAGGACCGCGTTGTGTGTGCAGAGCTGTTGTTTAGTCGTGTTTTTTCGTTTACCTGTCCCTTCTTCCTTCAAACCAAGAGAGCAATAAAACAGAAAAAGAGATAAAGGAGGGACAGAAGAAATTAAATGAAAGTGTTAAAGAAGTACCTTCTCCCCCTCCCCTTTTTTTTGTTTACATTGAAAATCAGAATCCCTTCCTAATTCATATAGATAAGAGAAGGATAATGACCGAACTGGAGAAAGATGGAATAGCAGGAAGATGTGACAAACTGCCTCTTTAAAGAAATCGCCTCTTTCACTGAATTTTGTCCAAAACGTGGTTATCATCTGTATGTGTATTGATGTTAAATATTTTTAAATATTCCGCAGAAAGGGGGAGGTGTTAGTTCTTTTCCAAAGTCAGATGTTATGATCATTAAACTTGCTTTTTTGGAGGAAATCTTCCTGTTGTTTAAGAAATAGTTCAAGATTCTTTTTCAAGATCTCATTTTCTGATTAAGAAGTGAATGAGGATAGTTTATTTCTGTTGGAAACTAAAAGAAGGGTCTTGGATGCTGTGTAAAGGAAAGCAAAGCGTTTGTAAAACTAGGGATGCATTGCAGCCATTCATTTTCGATTTCTTAAAATGTTAACATACTAAGCATCTAGAAAAAAATGTCTTATAAAATAGATTATGGTTAACGATTTTTTTTGCTTTTATCTCTATTTAAAAAATGATCAACAGCAGAACAATTGGCATTTGAGAGATTCTTGTGACAACTATATCTATACTACATAAAGATTAAATATGCTTTTATCCTGCTTTTGTTGAGATAGAACTATGTTCTAGGTGACCTTTTGTCAAAAATGAATAGCAATGATCTCAATTGTCCAAACAAGTTTGGACATTTAATTTAGGACACAGGAGCATAAAACATGTTTCTTTAGAAGCCACAATTACACTCATTTAAACAGTTTGTAAATTGGGAATTGGTATATATTTTAACGTAGCATAAGCCTGTTATACATATGAGAAAAATCAAGTTATAAAATGAATTAAAACATTTTAATATACTGGATTCCAAGCTATCTTTTCACCTTACCCAGTAATGTACTGTTCATTTCTTTCAACAGGGGGTGGTAGAATACCTTTCTGGGGGCTTGATTTGTTTGTTCCAGGTTTGTTAAGGAAAAATTATTTCTATCTCATACATGCTCACTAATTTCGATATTTTATCTTTATATAATCTAACTTGACATTTTTGATGTGAAACTTTGGTTTTCATACCTTCTTCCTCACATCTGTAGAAATTAGAAGCTGAGATAATACAAGTGGATAGAGATTAGATAGCCATAGCTAAGAAGGGAGAAGCTGAGATTGTGGTGGTGTTTATCAAGTGTCTGAATTGTTCTTATTTTTCATTAATAACATGGAATCTGTAATATCCTACTGTTGAGATCATTACAAATAAGTCCATTCAAAGCTGTTGTATGACAATCATTTCTCTGGTAGCGAAGGTGCAGTAGTAGATGTTATGTTCTGCAGAAAAGCTGCAGCAATTGGAGAGCTGCTCATTGTATTCAGATATTAATTTGTGATTTGGAAAAATTTTCTGGACATAAGCACTCACTGAGAAATTGTACTTATTTGCCAGTAAATAACAAAAGGAGACATTATAGGAAGCACATTTGTTGGACATGATTATACTTGTGGCTGATTAGAATCAATTAACACATTTGAGAATCCAACAATGCAGATATCAAGCAGCTGAAATTTGGAAATGCAAGAGGAAGCTTGGAATTTTTGAGCATGTAGATCTAAATATTGTTAACAACCATACATATGTATATACTTACATATTTTTGTAAATACATAGGTATATACATATAACTTTATTTGCATATATGAGCACAGATGTGCACATATAGATAAAAGCTTGTGGTTAAACTAACTTAACAGAGGCCCATTATAAGTTAAAGCACCAAATAATTACAGAAAAGATGTGGGACTGAATCATAGCTTAACTGAAGGATTCCTAATTCACTGAAATGGAGAATTATCTAATCTTACATGCTTGTGTTTTAGTCTGTAATTGGGGGATGTGTTGGCAAGTACCAGTCATAACACTGGGAACTATTTTAGAAAATGAGTCTGGTGTAACCCATAATTTTATTTATTCTTTTGTAAATAGGGGCAAGGAAAAGCTGCCAGTCAGTAATCCTTGGGTTTCTCTATAGCATCCCTTTTAGGCTACTTCCTCAACTTCCCCAGAGGATAGCTGCTACTCTCAGGTTATAAAGGAACACTGTGAGTATGCACTCAACACTACAGCCCCACCAATTTATCTCCTCTTTACTGTCTGGTAGGGGTGATCCTTGGGAAGTTGCCTTTCCTTGGTGACACAGTGAATTCATAGCAAAAGCATTTACTAAGATGGCTCACTTAGAACAATAGCTACAAAACATTTTCAGGAGCTTGCAGCACATTTTCTCACAAATAAATTCACACAGTCCATGATAAGACTGGACACAAACTTAGAATACAATGGTAATAAGGTACAAATATAGGAAACACACGTAGTCAAAGCTTCTCACTTCTGTGGTACTGTTGGGCCTTGATGTTCTTTCTTCATGCAGCCCATGCAGCTTTGGGCCACCATTGACTATGCTCTATATCTGTGTTTGTCTGGAGAGTATGTATCCCTTGGTTGTGCTTTGAATTGTTTTCCACTGATTCTTGCTTTTGAATGGACTGTCTCCTCTGGAGCCAAGTAGCTCCAGTCTGGCTTAACTCTCTGGCTTAACTATTTAAAACCCCCAAAGGTGTGTCAATTTTTCACACAGTCTATGACTACTACTCCTTTTGACTTAATGAGAGCGACAGGAGAGGGAGAGAGAAGAGATAAGGGAAAGGATAAAGAAAGGAAGAAAGAGAGCAAAACTGAGAAATTGAGATTCATATTTGACAAAAGGATAAGGTGTGTTAATACCTAATCATTTGGGTTTAAATCCTATGGCTACTTGACTGAAGAGGGGTGAGTGAGGGAGGGATGGAGTAACAAATCCTTACACTTAAAAAGCTTAGCTTTTTTGTTTATGTTTCCAACAATATGCCTACAGCTGATATTATGAAACTATTACTTCAGAAAATGGAATGCAGTTAGACTAGGAGAAAGGAACATTTTAGAAGTCAAGATGTTTTGAACTACAACAGCTGAACAGGAGAAAATAAAAGAAGTAAAAAGCTTTTTTTTAACCTTTGAGTTAAGGGCATGTCAGTATCATAATTAGTTTATAGGACCTAATTTTTAAAATAACAATATATGTTCTTTTTCAGTGGAAGATTTGTCTAAATAGTAGCAGAAAAAAACTTTTTTCTACTCTAGAATTAATGGAAGCTAGCAAGGCCTGGATTTAGCTAGAGAAAGAGATTCTATAACATTTCTATTACTCTTTTTCCATGTATTTAAACTCTGAGACAGAACAACAAAACATGTAGCGGTAACTTGAGACTGATTCATAGCAGGTTTCAGTTACTTTCTAAATTTATACTCCCAAAGTTTTCTTGATTTTTCATTAATTTGTTCCTCTCTTGTTACATATATACAGTTGGGAATGGGAAATATCTACTTGATATCCCTAACTCTTTTTTAAGAATCAATTCCCTATTCCTGCTACCAATCAACAAAAATTTAAGTAATCACTATGCACTAGGGATTGTGTTAGATAGTGGGTATACAAATGCAAAGAATGCAACAGTCTCTACTGTAAAGGAATTTAGGGAGAGAATGTGCTTTAGATTGTAAGAGAAAAGTTGTTTCTGGTATTCTATAGTGTTGTTAAAACTGTTGCCTGTCCCAACATATATAGCATATCCCAAAAATGTTAGTGCAGAGAGTGTTTTGAGTTATTAAAGCCTAAAATTGCCAAAACTTTGGAGTTTTTAATTTAATCCAACAGAATTTAAAATAATTCACCATGTCATATAAAATAAATCATATAACAGGAATCAGAGAGCTATGTTGAGGAAAAAAGGAAGATCAAAGAAGATTGCTGCCTGGGGTGGATGGAATGATAGTAACTGATAATAGAAAGTAGTCATATTGGTTAAATTCAGAATTACAAAATCTGCAAATTGGAAGGGACTTTTAGTGGATGACTAGTTCAATTTATACCTGAAAGTCATCGCAACTTTTATTTTATTTTGCTTTTTGGAGGGCAATTGGGGTTAAGTGACTTGCCCAAGGTCACACGACTATTTTTTTTGTGTTAAGTGTCTGAGGCCAGTGCTCTATTCACTGTGCCACCTAGCCGCCCTCATCTCTACTTTTATATAAGCAACAAATGGTTATTAACCTTTGCTTGGAAACCTCAAGAAAGAGGCAACCTACCATATCTCTCAAGAAAACCCATTTTACTTTTGGTTTGTTCTGTTGGTTAGGAAGTTTTTCCTGAAATCAAGCCTAAATTTTCTTTTTTGCAGCTTTCACCTATTCTTTCTGATTTTTGCATTCTGGAGTCAAGGAGAAGTCTAAATAAACCCTCTTCCATAAAGGTTAAGTAACTCACCCAGGGTCACACAGATAGGGCATGTCTGAGATCAGATTTGAACTGAGGTCTCCTAATTGTAGGCCCAGCACAATATTCACTACCCAACCAGCTGCCTCTGATTAACTCATATGGACTCAAGGCCCTTCTATCTTGATTGCCCTTCTCTGGATGTTCTTTGGCTTTTCAGTTTCCTTTTTTAAACTGTCATGCCCCACACTGAACACAACATTCTAGATGTGGAATAACAAGGGCATAATTAGAAAGGGGCAGTCACATTTTTTAGTTCCTGGAAGCTATGGCTGTAGCCCAAGATTATTTGCTTTGCTCATATCACATCTAATATGAGTTTGTAATCTATTACAACTCTTAGAACTTTTTCAGATGAACTGATGTCTAATCATGCTTCCCATCTTGTACACAAAGTTGATTTTTTTCCTGCCCATTTTTAAGTCTATTCTTCCAATGGTCTGAAGATCACTTTTGATCCAGACTTTTTTTGCCAACTTTGTGTAACTTATAAATTTTTTAGGGCAGTTGGGGTTAAGTGACTTGCCCAAGGTCATACGGCTAGTTTTTTGTGTTGTGTCTGAGGCTGAATTAAACCTATAAATCTAACGAGCATGGCATCTATGTCTTTATCCAAGTCTTTGATAAAAATGTTAAATAATACAAGGTCAAGCATAGATACCATGGATAGCACTAGAGACTTTTTGAGCCGTTTTCACAATGAACTGTTCACCACTTTGAGTTCAGAAATCCAATCAGTTCTGAATCCATCTAATTGCATTATCATCTGGCCCACATCTCTCCACCTTTTCTGTAAGTGATACATACTTTACCAAGAGCTTTTCTGGAGTCTAGGTTAAATATATTCATCACATTCCCCTTATCTTCCTATTAGTAATCCTGTCATCAAAGGAAACAATGTCTGTCATAATTTATTCAAGATGAAGAGATGCTGGTTCTTCATAATTATTGCTTCCTTTCAAAACATTCACCAACTATCTCTTTAATAAAAACTTTGACTTCTGGATTTTTTTTTCTGATAAGTGGAATGTATTTTGCAGTATAAATGAAAGAACAAAAATATTTAACAGGGTGCTGATACTCAAAATAAGTAAGGATGTAGTAAAAAAAAAAAAAAAAGGCACCTTCTTTCCCTTTATGAATTAAAATCATTTGGCCCAGATTTACATTCTTCAGTACTGAAAGAATTCGAGGGTATGATTGCTGAGCTACTGTCCATAATATTTGAAAAGACCACCAAGAATGGGAGAATTAGAGAATTTTCTAAAAAGGACAGTTTGTAAACTGTAGGACAGTGAAGTTAATTTTAATTTCTGGGGAAAGTCTTACATAGAATGTTAAAGAGATAGTTAATAAACATTCTTCTAGGAATGAAAGCAGTGATTACAGAGTCAGCATCGATTCATCAAAAACAGGGAGCCTTGTTTCCTTTTTTGGTAAGATTATTTAGAAATTATAAAAAAGAGAAATTATATAGATATAATTTATGTTAATTTTGACAAGGTATTTGACAAAGCATCCTGTCCTGTTCTTGTGGATAGGATGAAGGGATATGGACTAGATTATAATAAAATTAGTTAAATTTGGAACTAGTTGAATTGACTGAACTGAATTCTTAACTGCATTAACTTTGATCAATCATCTGGGCAAGAAGTCAAGTGCTGTTTAACATTTTTATCAATGACTCAAATAAAAGGATAGATGGCATCCTCATCTACTTTGCAGGTAGCAGAAAACTGGAAGGGACAAGTAACAAGCTAGATGATAGAATGATGAATCAAAAAAGGTCTTGGGAGGCAGCTGGCCCAGTACACTGAATCTAAAAATTGTGCAAATGTAAAATCTTATACTTGGGTTCAGAAATTGTAAGTACAAGACAACTAAGGCATAGTTATATAGAATTGTTTGAAAAAGATCTAAGGCAGAGTTTCTAAACTTTTTTTTTTTTTTTGCATCATGGACTCCTAAAGCAGTCTAATGAAGCCTATGGACCCTTTCTTAGAATAGTATTTTTAAATAATTTAAGAAATTGCTAAATTTCAGTTAGACGTTAGCAAAAATAAATATGTACTTTTTTCCTATTCAAGTTCACAGACTACCTGACATCTATCCAGTTAATTTATGAGGCCCATGGACCACAGGTTAGGAACCCCTAATCTGGGAATTTTAGTGGACTACAGTTTCAACACGAGTCAGAAAACAAACAGAAAACTAATGTGATCTTGGGCTCTATTGAGAGGCATATCTTCCAGGAATTAGGAAGTGTTAGTTCCTCTGTACTATGTCAGACCATATCTGGAGAAATGTTTTACATTCATTTCTGGGTGCCACAGAAGGCAACCGGGATAGGGAAGAACCTTTTAGGCTATTTCATATGAAGCACATTTAAAAGAACTGGAGGATGTTTAGCTTAGGGAAGAGAAGCCAGAGGAGAGAAAGAAGCTTGATAGCTATTTTCAAATATCTGAAGGGCAAATATGGAAAAGAGATTGGACCCATTGGTTTATTTTTGCCCCCCAGGGCAGAGTCAGGTATAGTAGGTGAAAACTGCAGAGATGCAAATGTACACTTGATTTCAGAAAAATAATTTAAAGTCAGGTGTTGGGAAATAGATGGAAAAATTGGTGAAAATAATTGATGTAAAAAAAAAAACTTTTATGTTTAAAAGAGAAGTGTGTTGCCTTCTGGGTGAATGTGAGTCTACAAGGAGAGTCTGGATGGCCCATTTTTGGTCTTAGTGGGAGTCCTTTTTGGATATGGATAGGACTAGATGGTTGCTGAGTTTCCTTGCAACTCAAATTATGTGATATTGTAATTCTGAATAATGAAAATTTGAGTCAGGTGGATTAAAAAAAAATCAATTAAACAAGAATGTTTATGGAGTTCCTGCTTCAGGGATCTCTGATCCTTTCCACCAAATATCCAACCCTTCCATATCTTACTAAAGAGTTCTGTAATTTGCTGGGATTGAGGAATTTATCACTACCTGGTGATCATCCTCTCCAAATTTAGTGATGTGGATTCTCAAATGACAAACTTACATACCCCCTCTGGGTTGATAATCAGAACTGTTCCATCTTGACTGATGTTGCTTGACATGTTTTATCTGTTTACACAGTTTTGAGAAGCCAGGCTCACCCTCCACATGTAATTAGGTATCAGCGTAAAATGTTAATAGAATTTAAGATCTTCCCTGCCCATTAATAGGCCTCATGTGGAGCCCATTAAAGGAAGCTTGCTTAGGAGAGGCTTGCTTGTAGGAAGACTTTCACATCTTTTGCTAATTTCTAATTAGGCACTGAGTCAGGAGGGTTGGGATGCCTTCTGGCTCTGAGAAGTGTATATATACTCTGAGTTGGTATTTTGCTTTGGGGGTTCGCTTATGAGAAGGATCTTGTGATTCCCTGGTCAAGATTCTGAGTGTCTGTATGTTCAGAGATCCCCGCCTGCTCCGAGGTAAAGGCTTTCTTGATCTTGGGATATATATTAAGTATATAGTTGATTCAGGCAGTCATGTTGGTCTTTACTTCTATGCTTATATTCTCTCTGAAGTTCAGGGTACTGATTTTTCCCCTGAACTAGTGAATGTAATTTAGAAAGATTGTTGACCTCTTAAACAGCTATCTTTCCTAGTAAAGCAGATCTAAGAACCTGTGCTTATAGCCATCCTAGGTATGCCAATGTGGTTGCCACTAAATAGAGTAGGACTTTAGTGGAAATTGCCTCCTATAGTAATAATAAAACCATTACTATATATGATGCATTTCCTTTTTGTCTTATTTTTATTGATACTTTGTTTTTAAATCAGCTGTATTTCTGAATATAATCCCTCTCCTGTCTCATACACAAAGATCCCTTGTAGCTAGCATCCTGCAAGATTGAATCTGCCTTGGTACTGACATCTCATCAGTACTCTTTGCCGCTCTGATTGGATACTCTGACTAGAGGATAGAATCATGGGCTCTAGGGCATCTATTTAAGGAGTGGACCCAGAACAGGCTTCTCCCCATTTCCAAGCAGCAACATTCTTTTTAGACTTCTCTGGACTCCTTCATCACTCCTCCATGCCTGTTACCTTCCCTCTCCTTCCTCTCCTGTTTTCAGCTTCCTTTCTGGTTTCCCCCGTTAGTGTCCCCTAGTGCTTAGCATTGTGCCTGGCATATAGTTTGGGTTTAATTTTTTTTTTTAAGAGAGAGAAAGGAAGCAATTCAGGAAAAACAACTAATATATAAACTATGTCATATATACCAAACCTATAATCTATAAACTTCAAAGAAGGGAAAGAGTGCATAAGTACAGTGTTCTTTTTTTTTTCCACTTTTTTTCATTTTATGTTATTGTAGTCATAGTGTATATTTTCCTGTTTCTGCTTATCTCACTTTCCATCATATAAATCTTTCTTCATTTCTCTGTATTATTCATAATTTCTTACTGTGCAGCAAATTCATTACACATGTTCCTTTTTTTAGCAATTGTCCAGTCAATGGGCATATGCTTTTTTTTTATTCTTTGCTACCATAAAAGTGTTGTAATGAATACACACACACACACATGAACATAAAAGTGCTGCTGTGAATATATATATATACATATTTTCTATATAACTTATTATTTATCTACTGTGGCATATATAGTGGCATATATAATATATATTATTTATCATATATATCATATGATATATATTGTATTAGTAATACTATATGCTCTATAACATTTTACAAATATATAAGCATTATATATAAAACATTACCATATATTGCATAATATTTAATACTAAATAATATTAGATTTGATTATGTTTATTCTACCTTTAATATATAGAAATCATACTATATCATATAATACATTATACAATACATATTTTACTACATAATAAAGTATATATTACCACATAAATATACATTATAGTATATAGCATGACATATAACATAGTATGCAATATTCATAGTATATGATATATAGCATTACATATAATACATGTGAGTATGTATTCAGAGAAGTACTTTATGGCAACTTTATATCATTATCTACAGAGAGAGAAAGAGGACTTTTTTTTGGTCTTATTACCATTTTACTCACATTTGTTTTGCATAATTTCAAATTGCTTTCCAGAAGGGTTTGATCATTCCACAACTCCATCATCACTGTACTAATGTATCTGATTTCCCATAATCCTTCAAAGTGAACTATTTGCACCTTTTGTTGTGTTTTCCAATTTGCTGGGTGTGGAATAAAACCCTCAGAGTTGCTTTGATTTGCAATTCTTTTATTATTAGTGATTTTGAGCAAGTTTTCATATTGTTATTAATAGTTTGCATTTCTCCTTTTGAAAACTTTATCCATCCCTTTGACCATTTATTCATGAGGTCCTGCAGATGATATATTTTCATTAACCTTTTTGGAGATATTTGTTAGGAACATTTTATTGCTAAGCAATCGCTTTCCTTCTTATTGTAGATGTACTGGTTTATTTTTATGCAAAAACTTTTGACTTTAATATAATTGAAATGATTCTTTTTTTATCTTTTCTGATCTTCTTTTAGTTGAGAATCTTCCTTTAGCTATAATCTTTAAAAGATATCTAATCTTCTTCTCTTCTAATTTGGGAAGTGGGTGGTAGTACCTTTTATAGTCTGATTGCCTATTTTGAGCATATCATCTTAGATGGTATAAAATGTTGATCTTACCCTAATTTTTGCTGAAATACTTTTCATTTTCCCAGTACTTCTTGTCAAATAGGAAATTCATCCTAAGTAATTTAATTTTTTGAATTTTTCAATTACTAGGTTATTGAATGTGATTGTTATTTTTTATTATTCTGCCTTTGTTATGTTCCACTTTTATGTTTTTAACCACTGTAACATAATTTTAGTGATTATTGCTTTATAATACAATTTGAGATGTAAAGCGCTATTCTACCTTCATTCCTACTTGGGTTTAGGGATTTGGGTTTTTTTTTGGAGATTATAAGATTGTTGTTGCTCCAAATGAATTTTATTATAATTTTGTCTAGATTTATAAAGGATTATTTTAGAAGCTTCATTGGTATGTTACTGAATCTATAAATTAATTTCAGCAGCATAGCAATTGTTATTATATTGACATGACTCACCTATGAAGCAATGAATATTCACCAGTTATTTAAATTAACCTATCAAGTCATCCATAGGGGAAGTTAGTGTCTGGCCCTGTTGATTTCCGCATTATCCTTTTCAGAAACAGAGGCCAGCCAGACCCAGATTTCCAGAGACCATAGCTCTTGTCCTGGGAGAATTCATTCTGCTTTGACTGAACTATAATGCATCACATTCCATGCTTCTGGGGCCTACCCAACTTGGGCATCTTTCTCATTTGCTCTGCTGCCCTTACTGATTGCTTTCACCATCTTAGTCTCTTAGAACAGTAACTAAAATTAATGTAACCTTTGCTGCTGTAAAGGAAATGACAGTTGGCTGCTCTATGATTCCATTCACAATCCCTGGAGCTCCCTATATCAAAACTCCTTTCCTGTGCCCCACTCCCATATATTTATTGAATCTCCCAATTAGAATACAAACTCCTTGACTAGGGGATTTTTTTTTCACTTATGTTTTTGTATATGCTTTGCATTTAGTAGGTGCTTTCTATGTTCTTTTCCTTTCATTCAAGCATTCATTCATTATTTTTTTAAAGAGTGTTTATAACAGAATTTATATAGTTCTTGAACATGTGTGTTGGTAGACTGATTCCCAGGTATTTTATGCGTTTTGTAGTTACTTTGAATGGAATTTCCCTTTCTATTCTTTTCTCCTGAAATTTGTTATTGCTTTATGTAAACACAGGTGATTTTTTCTGGGTTTATTTTTAAGTCTGCTACTTTACTGAAGCTACTATTTTTCTGGAGTTTTCTAAGTAAAACAGCTAAGCAGATTTTCCTTAAAAGTTGAAAGAGAAAACAATGTATTAAACTTCTTGATATCAACGAAAATAAATAATTTTATGACTTTTTCTTCTTACTGCTACTGGTATATTTTTTAGAACCGTGTCAAATAACAGTGTGGACAGAAGAGTTCTTGATTTATTCCTGAGTTATGGGGAAAATAGCCATGGAGTTCTTGATAGGTTTGTCACTGTTAACACCCAGAGATCAAGAGGCAAAACCTCAGTTTTAAGCACAGACCCAGAATTTAAAACAAAACAGAAAAATTCTGAACCCTGATTAGAACGTTCACAAAGTTTATATGATTCTCAGTTCTATCAGAGTTAGAAATAACTTTTGATCTTACACTCTTGACAAGAAATAGTCAGATCCTCACCCAAAACTCAAGCATCTGATAGATACTGGAAAAAAAAAGTATGACATAGAGATAAATTAAAGAGAATTACATTTCATAGCTAGGCTTGTGAGAGTCACTTTAAGGCTACATTTGGAGAGTTTACAATGGACCAATTGAGAAGGGAGATTTACATGCCAAAAGATGACTACCCAGCCAAAGTCTGGTTGTGGATACATCAATAAACAAAGAAAAGAGGAGTGTCTAGACCATGAGGGGCAGGTGTTATAAATTCCTTTTTACTTGGTCTGATTCCTTATCTTAGATTTAAAAAATGAGGTGAGAGTGTTCAGCTAATTTTAACACTTCATGGGAAAAGCCACAGTGGTTTATATAAATCTTCCCAGCAGAAGTGGCAGTCCTTTTGATGATGAAGGATAGCTCCCTCCAGGTTCAGCAGGAACTCTGAGCTTATCTAAAACCAGAAAACCTGCAATAGCATCTGGAAAGAATTCAAGGTCTCAGGTTTAATTGGAGTGAGAGTTGTAGAAATTTATTGTTACGTTTCTACGAGAAGTGGGTAAGAGTCCTTTAGGGGACCTGCAAGTGAGAGGGGTACAGGCTTTTACTTTTAAAGGATAGGGCTGCCATTGTCAGGGCTGACCAGATGGAGGGAAGGGACCTCAGTGCATAGATAAAGGTTAGAGCTGACCAAGAGGAACTTGTGACTTTAGTGCATAGATAGTTTAGAGGAGATTTGGGCCAGATGGGAGGAGACTTGAGGCAAGGACAAAGGAGTATTTGGGCCAGACTGGAGGAGACATGAAGAGATTAAGTAAGAACAAAGGAGTCACAAATCGTTGCCTAGGCCGAGTGCAGATTGGGGGAAGGGGCAGAGTTTGAGGCTGGGAAAGGGATTTTACAGATTACAATTTTACAATACAAATTGCAGTTACAATTGTACTAACTGGTTTTACAAATTGATTTAGACCCCAGGTACCCCATCACTTTGATTTAAATAGCATAGATATAACTTTTTATCATATTAAAATGGTCATTATCTACTACTGTTTCATAATTTTGTTTTGTTCCTGCCCCCTTTTTAGCATAAATAAGCATTGTACTGTGGTAGCTAGGTGGCATAAGTGGATAGAGTGCCAGAAGTAGAGGCAGAAAGACCTGAGTTTGAATCCTGCCTCTCAAACTCTACCTTAGTTTCTTAATCTGTAAAAGAGGGATAATAATAGTGCATACCTCACAGGGTTATTGTGAAGATCAAGTAAGATAAGTAAAGAGTTATGTTATTATTGTCTTTTGTCAAAAACTCTCCTCCCACATTTATTGGTATAATCATGGACTGTTTTTGTATTTCATGATTAATTTCCTAATTTTGCAACATCCTTGTATCTTTAGTACACATTAAATTTGGTCATAGTAAACATTTTTGCATACATTTTGTTATAATCATTTTTCTTTTAAAAATTTTTTTGTCAAAACTTAAATGCATAATAAGAAAAGAAAAAGAATATTATAAACCTAAATATTATAATATATATTATATATAATGTAATATATTATAATTTGTAAACTTAAATATTAAAACTTAAATATAAAATAAGAAAAGAAAAAACGTCATGTGCACTGTGAAACTTAAGAGAAGATTAAAATTATGTAGCAATAAATTTCCATTTCAAGAAAAGACTATATATTAAATACTATGCGTTGTGTTGAGAGCTGTCCATCTTTTCTTTGCTTCCTTGTAGGTTTTCTTTTGTTCTTTGCTGTATGATTTTCACTTTGTTTTTTTTTTCCCCTTCCCTCCCCCCCTCTCCCTGGGCAGTTAAGTGTGGTTATGTTTATATATAGATATAGGTATATACATATATACAACATATATATACACACACATGCATGCATACATATATAAATATATGCTTTCCTTAACAGATTTTACTCCTAATCTTTGTTTTTGTTTGTGTATATCTCTTATTTCCTATCCCTCCTGACTCCTCTGTGTTGCTTCTACTCACTACTCACTATTTTGCCCTCCTATTGCCTAACCTACTGTCCCCAAGATCCCTCCCTCATCCTCCCATTCCCATAAATCTAAACACCCTTTTATATGCCTCTTTGACCTATTCCCTCACCCTCCCCTCTAAAGATCCCTCCCTTATTCTCTCCCCCCTCCCTATCCCCTTAGAGTTTAATTTCTTTCTGAATGTAGAAGACTTTTATACTGTTCTATATGTATATATAATACACACACACACACACACACACACACACACACGGTTCCCTTCTTAAACCCATTCCAGATGAAAATAGGTTTCTAAAACTAACAGCCTTCCTTCCCCATCTAATTCTTCCGTATTGGTCCTTCTTCTTGTACCTCACTTGTACAAGATAATTACTCTTTTTAGCTGTTCCTGAGTGGTTTTACTCTTTGAAGTCATATCATGCTTAGGTCCACCCCAATCTTTCTTATGAACTGCGCAATTACTAATAACAATCTAAGACATGCATTTTACATTTTTTCATACATAAAAGGTAAACAGTCTGTCCTTATTGAGTCCCTTGACTTTGGTATGTATCTTATGTTTCTATTGGCTCTTGTATGTCCAATCTTCTATTTAGTTCAGGTTTTTTTTTTTAACAAAGTCTTTAAAGTCTGACAATTCATTTAATGTCCTTTTTTTTTTTTCATTCAGAATTATGCTTAGTTTTGCTGGGTATGATATTTTTGTGTGGAAGCCTAGTTCTTTTGCTCTTCGATATAGTGTTCCAAGACCTGTGGTCTTTTAGTGTTGCCAGTGCTAGGTCTTGTGTGATCCTAATTGTGACACAACCACATGTTGTAATATTTTTCTGGGGTTTTATTTGAAAATTTGTGCTTCAGTATTCATTAATGATATTAGTTTTCTTCCTTTGTTTTATCATCTCTTGGTGTAGGTATTAACACTATCCTTGTCTCATAAAAGGAATTTGGGAGTTTTTTTCTTTCCTATGTCAGAATTTGCATAGGAAAAGCACTACTTTGTTAATATTAAATGTTTTTTAGAATTCACCTGCAAATTCATCTGCACCTAGTCTTTTCCTTTTTTCCTTTTTAAAGCATTTTTTGATTCTATGAAATAACCTTTTTTAAGCTACATACAATTGTGTTGTTTAAGGTCTCTTCTTCAAGTTCCATTAATTTGAGCATTGTATATTTTTATTATAAGTAATCTTCTATTTAGAAAAAAAAAATCTCATTTGGGCATGGTCTGCAATGCGTTTGGAAGTTCTGAGTTGCAGTGAGCTAAGCCTGAGGTGGCCTCACTAAATTCAGCATTAATGTACTAAACTTTCAGAAGTAAGAAGCCTCCAGTTTTCCTGAGGAGGGGTGTACCAGCCCAGTTTGGAAAGCTCCTGTGCTGATCAGTAGTGGGATTAGGTTTGTGAATAGCTCCTACATTTCCTGTCAGAGAGAAATAGGGAGACCTAGTATTTTAGATAACAACTAACCAACAAAACCTTCAGTTTTTCTAGCATGTAATTGTGCATAGTGGGTTCTGATAATTTTGTTTCTTCTGTTTTATTTTTGCTTTTTGTTTTTTATGATTGAACCTTTTATATTGAGTGAAGGCCTCAAGTTTGGAGTATGTGCAAATGCTGTACTGAATTCCAATCTTTGTGGAGGCTTGGTGAAGTTGCTTTCAGGCACGTATAAAAGAAGGTCCCATTTCCCAATTTCAGAGCACACATTTATCCTCTGTTAAACTCTCCCTCTTAAATCCCTCTCCTCTCCTATTTCCCTCCTGTGCCTCTATTGAGTTGAGTGTATTACTACACCAAACTCTTTATGTCTGTGTTCTACTTTTTTTATTGTTTCGGATAAAAATGAAGTTCTAGTAGTATCACCTCCCATCATCCTTGCCTTCTAGTTTGTATAGTCTTTTTCTTATGCTTCCAAATCATGCAAGATAATAAATTCTCTCATCTTCTTCCTTCCCCAGTGTATTCCCTTCATTTTCCCTTCTTCTTTTAAAATCATTAAAGCATAACAAAAGCACTCCCAGACCTTCTATCTTTAACTCCCTCTGTGACTCTGATGACATTAGGATTTCTTCTTCTCCAGAAGAATGGCAATATTTTATCTTCATATTGTCTCTTCCAATTACTCAAATTACCTTTTATGTATCTTGACTATTCTGTTTGCATTTCATAGTTTCTAATAAGCTCAAGTTTTTTCAACAGGTATTCCTGGAAATTCTCTTTTTCATTAAAGATCCATTTTTATTGCTTTAAGATCATACTCAATTTTGGCATGTTAATTATTCTTGGTTATCTGGGGTGGCTAGGTGGGCAGTGAGTAAGATCACTGACCCTGGAGTCAGGAGGACCCGGGATTGGTTCTGGCAGCAGATACTTAACACCCACACAAAATAACTGGCTGTGTAGCCTTGGGCAAGTTACTTAACCCCAACTGCTTCAAAAAAAAAAAAAAAGAAGAAAGAAAAAAATTATTCTTGGTTATCATAGTATGTTTTGCCTTTTGAAACGTGTTTACAAACTCTCCTTTAATGTGGTAGCTATTAAATCTTGTATAATTCTTCCTGTGGCTTCTTGGTCCTCACGATCCTTTTCTGTCCGCTTTCAGTGTTTTTTCTTTGACCTGGAACCTCTAGACTTTGTCTATGGAATCCCTAATTTCATTTTGGTGTTTCTTCAGGATTCAGTGATTAGTGGAATCCTTCTCTTTTATCACTTTTACCTCTAGTTCTAATGGGACTGGGAAGTTTTCAATCATAATTATTTCTTAAAATATGGTATACACACTCTTCTTTTGATCATGGTTTCCAGGCAGTCCAATGATTCTTAGATTTTTTTCCCCTTGACCTGTTTCCTATATCAGTTCTTTTTTAATAGGAGATAACTTATGTTTTCTTCTATTTTTCAGTCTTTTGGCTCTGTTTCATGATTTCTTATTTCTGCATGGAGTCATTGTTTTATTTTTGGTCCATTCTAATTTTCATGGAGTTGTACTCCAGAACTAAATTGTTAATTTTCCTTCTAAGTCTTTACTTTCTTTTCCAGTTCTAGAATTCTCTTTGCTTTTATATCATTTTCTAACTCTTGTTTCATTTCTTCCAGAATTTCTCATTAACTTTTTGGATAAACTGTGTTTTGCTTTGTTACTTTGCTTGTAGGTGTTATAGAGTTATTCTCTTCTTCTGGGTTTATGTCTTTGCCATCCCTAACTCTATAAAAAGTCTTTATTTTCAGTGTCTTATTCTTGTTTTTGCAATATACTTGTTTTTAAAGCTTTACTTCCTGATTTGGAACTTTGTATAAAGGACCAACTGTCTACTTCTAGGTAGAATTCAAAGCTTTATTTGGGCCTGATCTGTGATTATATTGGAACTTTCTGCTTTTTTCTCCTGGCATTGAGAAATGGAATTTTCAAGGATGCTATGGATTAATCAGGTTGGAAAGTTGTAATCTTGCAGTTTTCCCTAAGTGGTCTTGCCCAAAATAGGATGCTTTTGAATCACTGCCTTTTCTATTTGAGCTTTGCAGGCTTCTAACTGTGATTTGAATCAGCCCAAACCACTGTACCCTTGCCATGGGTCAGAGCTCTAGCAAACATCTGGTGACCCCAGTCCTCATAAGATTATTGGAAGGCATTACAAATTTGAATGATAGAACTGAAGGCCTCCCCCAATCCACACAGGTCCTAGTCCTGATATGTTGACTGAATCCATGATCTTGCTCCACAGTAGAAGCTGGTCGACACTTCCACAGTTACAGACTACAGGTTCTGGTTCTCTGCTAGAAGACCTCAAGACCCTGCTCTAAGGCCTTGAGTAAGAATGCTCTAGAGTAAGAATGACACAGCTTCAGAATGTCACTTTGGAAACTGCAGCCTATAGAAGCAGTTGATGGCATACTAGATAGAATGCTGGGTCTAGAGTAAGAAAGACCCAAGTTCAAATCTGGCTTGGACACTTAATAGCTGTATGACCCTCTGCAAGTTATTTAATTTCTATTTGCCTCAGTTTACTTATAGCACCTACCTTGCAGGATTGTTGTGAGGACCAAATAAAACAATACTTGTACAAACCCTTAGCTTGATATCTGACACAGAGTAGATAGTATATAAATGCTTATTCCCTTCCTTTCCCCTTCCCTGTAGGACCAGAATTGGGAAAGGAAGGCAGTACTAGGATAGAGGGTTGCCCTGGACACTAAAAACAGTGAGCTGATGAGTTCATTGTACCAGGACTCATAGGACCCTACACGTCAAGATATGAATATTGATGATATGGAGTACACAACTCTTTTGGACCACCATTTTCTAGCCATCTTATGAGGTATTTTAAAAAATAGATTACAATCTTTAGAATGGCTTGAATTTGATGGACTGAGTGATAAATACTACCCATATCCAGTATACATCAAGGGGAGCTTGGAGTTTGCCAGAGATTGTTGATATGAATAGGAAAGTGGGCACCTTGGCTCTGATGTACACAAACCCAGAGAGCATCTTCAATGTATCAACACTAAGAGGCATCCATCATGAAACTTTCATTCAGTAGCTACTACCTGCCAGGTGCTGTGCTTGCTAGGTGTTGGGGATACATGGACAATGATCCTGAGATGATTGACTTTGAATGATTCAGTACTAGAAGAGTCGAAGGCTGAGTTGAAGCAGAACCTCATTACACGTAGTGCTTGGTGAATAACACACATGATGTAGTTTATTTACTCCCAAGGACTCTAGGAATGATATAGGAAAATGTTTTTATCTTTGATGGAAAACTTCAGAAATCATTTAGAACATCTGCCAGCCATCATTCCAGAAGCTCATATGCGTCACTTATAGATAGTAAGGTATGGAAGAAGAGTGTGTATAGAGTTTTGAACTTTGAATAAAAGACCAAAGTAAACCAGTTCACCATGACAAAAATTCAAGATGCCCTGAACTGTTTCCTGGTTAGCAGGAGAAGGAATGGGTAAAGAAAGTGATTTCTCAGTATTGCAATTATGCAGTGGTTAGATTCCTGTGGCAGAGGAAAACAAGAAAAAGATGACTTTCATCTGCCTAGAAGGATTTTTACCAATGGAACATATTCTCCAAGGCATCTTGGGGTATCTTCCAGTTTCCAGAGACTAATGGAGAAAGAAATTTAAGACATGAACTGGGGGTGGCTAGGTGGCACAGTAAATAGAGCACTGGCCCTGGAGTCAGGAGGACCTGAGTTCAAATCTGCAAGTCACTTAACCCCAATTGCCCTACCTTCCCCCCTTCAAAAAAAAAAAGACGCAAACTACCTGAAAGTGTTCATCTACCTTATCTCTAGAAAAGTCCTAGAAGAATATGAGGAGAGACTGATGAAAATGTTGACTCAGCTAGGGGAAAATGATCTGAAACTCTGAATAGATAATTGCCAGTTTAGGTTAGAAAGCAGAGAGCGGATGGGGTACAACATTGTGTATTAATGTTTTCAATATAGTTTTCTTTGGTATATAGGTATGTTGTTGTTCAGTTGTGTCTGACTCTTTGTGACTCCATGGACCATAGTATACTAATGCTGGCTGTGAGATTTTCTTGGCAAAGATAATGGAATGGTTTGCCATTTCCTTCTCCAGTGGATTAAGGCAGAGGTTAAATGATTTGCCAAGATGAAACAGCTAGGAAGTATATGAAGCTGGATTTGAACACAGGTCTTCCTGACTCCAAGCCCTGCATTCTATCCACTTTATCACCTAATTGCCTTCTGTACGGGTAGACCCATGAGTAAATCTAGGAACCAAGACAGGAAAATTTGGTGGAGGACATTTGAGTGATGAGAATGAGGATAAGAATCAGAAGTTATTTTTGTCATTGGAATATACTTCATTGAATAGATAAAATATACCACCTGCATAGAAAGAAACTGAAGCAGAATTTACTGAGCAGGTCACAAGTCTGGCAAAAAAAAAAAAAAGCATGATATAATCATGCCAGGAGATTCCATCGATCCCCAGGACATCTGCTGACACTTTGTCTCTCTACCAAACGCAGAGCAACTAATAATTTTTTTATGTTTAACCATGATGATAATTCCTTTAAGAGGTACAAAAGAAACAAAGACAAATTCTATTTTGAATCTGATTCTCCTAAAAATGAGGAAATGGTTTCTAGGTGACAACTTTCTCCTCAATTTTTTGACAGAGGAGAGGAAAAACCAGGCATTGTCTGCCATCCTTAAATGGATCCATGGGACACATCCAGCCTCATCTATCTCTGACTATCCTGTGAGACTTCTGTTTATATATTCCCATAAGTTCACAAAGGGCGTTCTCCCAGTGTGCCTTACTTATTTTCTCCTGAGGGTGTGAGATCATCAGTAGAGCCCTCAAACTATCCACTTCTCATCCCTCACCTTACGCATGAGCTGGCCTGTCTTTCTTTTCCTGTCATGCTGATGACAGACCTCGATGCCAGTTTTTAATTCCAGTTCTTACTTGAAGTTCTATATTGGTTATGATGCAACCCACTCATGCCTACCCTGAGCCTTCCCACGGCCCTCCATGTGATATTTATTTTCAGTTCCTGGGAGCTTGTGGTGGGGTTCCTTGTATCTCAGCCACATAGCAACACCATTAGAATGTGAATATTCTCTCTTTCCTGGAGAAGTTTGGGATTATTAAAGGAGTTTTTCATTTTTTTTAAGACAATCTAGTATGTAGCTTATTTTCCTCCTATTTAATTCTGTGCCTGACTTGTTCCAGATTTAATAATAGCTACATTTATATAATGCTTTAGGATTTGCAAAGTGATTTTCATGTGTTATCCTAGTTGATCCACAACAAACTTGTGAGGTAGGTGCTCTTACCATCCCTATACCAGAAATGTAGAACCTGAGGCTGAGAAATACTTGCCTAGGGTCATTCAATTAACCAGCTAAGTGTCCAAAGCATGATTTGAATTGGAGCTTCTCTGCCACCTGCCTACCAAATTTTTATGCAAAATTCTACACATGGTCCATAATCCAGGTAATAGACATTCTTTGTCCATTTTGTCTTTAGCATGTTAGAACAAGCTATTTTGAGGAGTTACAGATATGTTCCAGGAGAAACTGCTGCATTCTGATGCTTAATGTAACCATCCACAAAATGAGACATCCCGAGGACTTCACTATCCATAAGGAACTTTGATTCTGAGCTGCATCTCCTTAATCACAGCAGCAAACACCCTTGGCAAAGCAACAGTCTCCATAACTTATTCAGTAAACAAAGGGTCACTGAAGAAAATTATCTAGTATTATATTTTTCAAAGTTTTCGTGAATAACTTTGACCTATGGCTAGCAAATGCCTTATTAGAAAAAAAGCCTTTTGGGACGGCCACGGCCAGGTGGTGCAGTGAGTAAGAGCGCTGGCCCCGGCATCGGGAGACCCAGGATTGGTTCTGGCCTCAGATACTTGGCACCCACACAAAAAATAACTGGCCGTGTAAACTTTAACCGCAATTGCTTTAAAAAAAAAAAAGAAAAAAGCCTTTTAGGCATATTTTAGGCAAATTTTGCTCTATCAAGTCAGATTTTTTTTTTGCTTTTATAATCAAGAAACAAAAAAGCACAGTGACACCTTGTATTCTCTACTTCTTTCAGTGAACTGCATGATGGTAAAGATGTGGTCCATTGTAGAATATTGCATTCAAAAGCTGCCTGTTTCCTACTAGTACCCTCATCAAGGATACTCCTGATGCATGTATAGGTGAGTCCAAAAGTTTTTGTATAGATGATAAAACAGGAATATAGGTCCATAGCTGTTAATATTCTCTTGGTTGCCTTTCTTTCCAGTAGTAAGTAATAAGGTCCAAGATTTTTGTCTTCACCTTAAATCCTCTTCATTTAGATACTTTGTGAATCTATCTCTCACAATTTTATCCCTTCCAGCATGGATCTTCTTTATGTACACTTGGTTGAATCTAGTTACTTTTCCTGTCTTTGTTCTCTTTTGTACAGTTCTGCTTCCTCTTTAAACATATTCATAACTTTGATTTTAGAGGCAAAATGGGGTGATTCTAGTGTCCTTAATTATAAAAATGTTTTTTTAATAAAAAAGTTTTGCAAGTTTCTCTACATCCACATCCCCCTCATCTTTTTTCTTCTCCTTATTGACTTCTTTCCACTTTCTTCATTAAATGACTTTGAACTGACTTTGCTTAGTTGGATCTATTGCTGATTTTTTTCTGTTTACTCTGTAATTCTTTAGGAAATGATGCTTCTCATAACCAGCCATAAAACCGTCTTAAGCAAATAGATATATTCTGTATTTGCATTTGGTTGCCATTTTTCTTCTCAGTGAGTAGGAAACTAAAATTTTTCCTACCTAAGGAGCTTTTTGAAGATTGTTTGGCCTCCTTCTTATGGTAACTGATTTATATTGGTTGGACTTAATGATTACAATGATATAATTCCTGCCCATTTTCATTATAAATTACTTTGTTTAGTCAGGATTCAATTGTTGCATGCTAGCCATAGCCTTTTCTCTTGATTATTCTTCTACCTTTCAATTAATTCTGACTTTTGCTTTAACAGATTGGTGGTCTTACTGTACATAGACAACTGGTTTGTGAATGACTCATATCAATAATAAGTCTTTTTTTCTCTGTAAAAAATATAATCATTTTCATTTTTATGATGTTGTTTGGTGCTTGGCATGTACTCCCTCCAACTCCAATTCCCCAATTCTTGAAAGAGTTTTGTGATGTAGAGGCATGAATTTTGGCATTTGATTCTTATTTTTGGAGAAGTTTAAAAGGTGGCGAGGATTAGAGAATAATTTCCAAGTACTACTACTCCACCCTTGAGAAGTACATTCAAATCACAAAGTCCCTCTTCCAAGTACTACTCTACCCCTGGGTGGAACTTTAGTCAATCACAAAGCCCCTCTTCTCAAATGGAGATTAATTTCCAGTCATAAACAAAGTAAATTTATTTGGTCAGTCACAGAGCACAAAAAAGTCAAAAGTTTCCCACCCCTGGATCACAACTGAAAAAGGCCATCTACCCCTGAGTTACAACAAGGTTAAGATATCATCACAGCATTTAATACCCAAAGAGAGGTCTTTTCTTCATCTTCACCCGAGGCAAGTTGTCAGCAATCTCTGTTCCTGGGGAGACAAAGCTTAACAAGGCCACAAGATACATTGCCAGTGTCATCATTAATTCACTCTTTTTCTGCAGAACAGTCCTAGGACCCCTGAAAACATTAGCAAGACCCTGTCCCAGGATTTCTGTAAACATAGAACAAGAAAATCCTTCTTCAGGGCTTTTGAACCAACAGCAAGTTTCCAGGACCTCTGCAACAACAGCACTGTCCTTCACCAGTGGACACAATTCACTCTCTGTCTGCAGAACAGTCTCAGGACCCCTGAACCAACAACAAGGTTCCAGGACCTCTGCAACAACAGCACTGTCCTTCACCAACAGACAAATCTGGCAAAACAACATCAAAACAGACAGACAAAATACCAGCATCACAGCCATGTCTCCTCAGTCCTTGGCAGCTCTCAAAAGTCCTGGGCAGCTCAAACTGGCCCTCAGCAATCCTCTCTCTCTGTCTCTGTCTCTCTCTCTCTGCCTCCACAATGCTGCTTCCAAAAATTCTTTTGCCTCTCTCTCTCTGCTTGTGCCTCTCTAAATCCACATCACTAGCTCCTCTCAGTTCAGCTCTCTCTTCTCATGTCAACAAGTCCATCCCACAAGTGGGATTCACAAGCTCTGGGTTTTAACATTCAACCCAAAAATCAAGCCAATAGAGGTTGATGGTTAAATTCCATTACTATTACATGGTCCCAAAAAGATGAATTTGCCATTTTAAATATCTCTCTGCTCTGTTTAGTTTTTGTAAAAGTTTCATGTGCTGATGAGAAATACATATATTCTTTAGTGGTCCCATTCAAAAGGTGTATAAGTTATTTAGCCCTTATTTCTCCATCTTCAATTCTATATTTTCCCTTTTATTTATCCTTCCATGAATTTTTTTTAACTGTGAGAGAGTAGCATGGTTTCCTACTATTATTGTATTACTTTCTGCCTTGCAATTCAGTTAATTTTTGCTTTATGGAATTAGATATTATGACATTTGATGAATATGTATTTGATAGTGGTTTATTATTGATTTGTTGTTTAGCTCTTTTTAGCATAATGTAATTTCCTTTTTAATTTCTGTTTATATTTTGAATATTTCTGTTTGATTTGTCTTATAACATGATTGTAGCTCCTGATTTTTGGATTTACTTGATGAATAGTAAATTATATTTCTTCCTTTCATTTTTACTTTGCATATGTCTTTACTTTTTAATTATATTTCTTATAATCAGTAAATTTTGAGGTTTTCTTCTCCAATCTGTCATTTTACTTCATTGTATTTTACTGATTAATCAGTTTACATTTAAAATACATTTTCTCCTACTTGTTTCTATAGTATTTTTTTGTCTGAATTAGAATTTTTTTTCTTGTTCTTCCTCTTTTAAGTTAGTACTTAATCCCTATGAATAGTTTTAATCAAACTACTTTAAGGCAACTGTGTTTCTATAGCCTCTCTTTCTCTTATTCTCAGATTCTCTACCCCCAATTTGTCAACCCTTAACTTGGAGTTTTCATTAATTAACTGATTCTTTTTTTCCCTTTTATTTAGTTATTTTATTCTTCCTCTCCTTTTCCCCTTGTTTTATCAATCCTTGAGAGGGGTAATGAGGATAGAAGATAAACAATTCTAACTCATGGTAGACATTTCCCTCTATTTCAGATTGTATAATCTAATACTTTGCTCCAGTCCTCCACATGATAATTTTTCTTTCCATTTGCCATATAGTTTTCTCCCTGGGTCTTGATCCTCTCATTCCTTTTCATACCAGGAGCTCTGAGAGAGGATATTGTTCCTGATGGCATAGTACTCACTCAAAAAAAAAAAAAGGATTTTCTAAACATCAAATCTTTACAGATTAGATCAAATGTAAGGTTCCCATCTACCATTAAAGAATATATAGGGGGCAGCTAGGTGGCACAGTGAATGGAGCTGAGTTCAAATCTGGACTCAGACTCTTAACACTTACTAGCTGTGTGACCTTGGGCAAGTCACTTAACCCCAATTGCTCTGCCTTCCCCCCTCCAAAAAGCAAAAAAAGAAAAGAATATATAGGGACCAGAGCCAAGATGATAGAAAAAAGCTAGGAAGTTGCCTGAGCTCTCCCCAATTTCCCTTGGAAACAATGTTAAATCAAGCCTCTAAAAGAATTCTGGAGTGACAAAATCCACAAAAAAGAACGAGAGAAACAATTTTCCAGCCCAAGATAACTTAGAAAGACTTTAAGAAGGGTCTATCTCACTTGGGTAAAAAGGGAGCATGGCCCAGCAAAGGCAGTGTCTGGGCAAGGCAACAGGAGACTTCTAGCCACAGCACAAAAGGCAAATTGCCAGCCCTGGAAACCAGACAACAAGAAGCATGACTAGACCAGGACACCCATGCACAGTAGGAAGCCACCAACCCCAGAGGCTCTAAAAGAGAAAGCCAGTGACCAGGTCCCTGGCCCCAAATATAAGAAGCTTGGAACAGTACCCTTTGTATCCCAGGAGCAGAGCTTCCCTTTCTAAAATGAGCAAAAACCAAAAAAAGAGCCCTGACCCATAGAAAGCTACTATGGTGACAGAGAAGATTAAAAGACAAAACTCAGAAGAGGACAACAGTCAAAATTCCTACATTTGAAGCCCCAAAAGTGAATATGAATTGGACCCAATTCCAAAAAGTCCTCCTTAAAGAGTTCAAAAAGGATTTTAAAAATGAAATAAGAGAGGTAGAAGAAAAATTGGGGAAAAATGAGTTGTGCAGGAGAATTATGAAAAAAATAAATAGCTTGGAAAAGGAAGCACAAAAATTGACTGAACAGCTCCTTAAAAAATAGAATTGACCAAATGGGGAAAAAAATCCACTGAAGAAAACAACTCCTTTAAAAGTAGAATTAGCCATGTGGAAAAGGAGATAAAAATGCTAAATGAAGAAAATAATTTCTTAAAAATGAGAATTGGGCAAATGGAAGCTAATGACTCCATGAGACATCAAGAATCAGTCCAACAAAATCAAAAGAAGGGGAAAAAAGAGAAAACAGTGTAAAATGTCTCACTGGAAAAACAACTGACCTGGAAAATAGATCCAGGAGAAATTCAATAATTGCTGGAACACCGGAAAGTCATGGTAAAAAAAAAAAAAAAAGAGCCTGGACAGCATCTTTCAAGAAATTATTAAGGAAAATTTCCCTGATAATCTAGAACCAGAGGGTAAAATAGTCATTGAAAGAACTCCACTGATCACCTCCTGAAAGAGATCCCAAAAGGAAAGCTCCAAGGAGTATTATAGCCGAATTCCAGAGCTCTCAGATCAAGGAGGAGATACCACAAGCAGTCAGAAAGAAACAAATTAATATCAAAGAGTCACAGTCAGGATTACACAGGACATAGCAGCTTCTATGTGAAAGAACTTGGTGGCTTGGAATATGGTATCACAGGAGGCAGAGGAGCTTGGATTACAACAAAGAATAAAAAAATTTTTTTTTTAATTGCGCATAATCTTTCAGGGGAAAAGATGAATATTCAATGAAATAGGGGACTTTCAAACTTTCCTGATGGAAAGACTGGAATTGAAAAGAAAATTAGTCTTCAAATAGAACTCAAGAGAAAAATAAAAAGGTAAAGAGGAAAGAAAAAAGCCCATGGTATTCAATAAAGTTAAAATGATACTTGTAACTCTTAAGAACTGTTTCGCTAGGAGCAGCTAGGTGTTGCAGTGAATAGAGCACTGGCTCTGGAGACAGGAGGACCTGAGTTCAAATCCAGCCTCAGACACTTAACACGGAATAGCTGTGTTACTTTGGGCAAGTCACTTAACCCCAATTGCCTTGCCTTCCCCTCTTCCCCCCAAAAGAATTGTATTTCTATTAGGGCAGTTAGAATGAGTATACTTAGAGGATGTGGGTATAAGTTGAATTTGATGTGGATATAAAAATAATTAAGGAGTTAAAAAAAAGAATTGTACAGGGAGAAGAGGAAAGGGGGAGTCAGACTGGGGTAAATTATATTGCATGAAGAGGCATGAAAGATCTTTTACAGTAAAGGGAAAGAAAGGAAGAGGTGAATATTATTTGAACCATACTCTCATCAGATTTGATTCAAAGAGGGAATAACATACACCCAGTTGAGTAGAGAAATTTATCTTACCCTATAGAAAAGTATGAGGGGAAAAGGGGAAGAAAAAGGGGGACTAATAGAAGGGAGGGTAAAAGTAGGAGGGGAAAGGAAAGAAAGGAGCATCTGATAGAAGGAAGGGCAGATTCAGGGAGGCAGTAGGCAGAAGCAAAACACTGTTTAGGAGGGAAAGAGTGAAAGGAAAGAGAAAAGTATAGAAAGGGTAGAAAATAGGATGGAGGGAAATACACAATTAATAATCATAACTGTGAATGTGAATGGTATGAGCTTGAACTCTCCCATAAAATGGAAACAGATAGCAGAGTGGATTAAAAAACAGAATCCTACTATATGTTGTTTACAAGAAACACATTAGAAGCAGACACACACACACAGAGTAAAGATAAAGACTGGAGCAGAATATATTATGCTTTTGCTGAAGTAAAAAATAGCAAGAGTAGCAATCCTGATTTCAGACAAAGCAAGAATAGATCTAATTAAAAGAGATAAGGAAGGAAACTACATCTTGCTAAAAGGTACCATGGACAATGAAGTAATATGAATACTAAACATATGCATCAAATGGTATTGCATCCACATTCTTAGAGGAGGAGTTAAGTGAGTTACAAAAATAAACAGCAAAACTATACTAGTGGGAACCTCAACCTCCCCCTCTCAGAAGTAGATAAATCTAACCATAGGATAAGCAAGAAAGAAGTTGAGGTGAATGGAATTTTAGAAAAGTTAAATGTGATAGACCTCTGGAGAAAACTGAATGGAGATAGAAAGTGATATACCTTCTCCTTAGTGGTGTATAGCACCTACACAAAAATTTCCTGTGCAGTAGGGCATAAAAACCTCACAACCAAATGCAGAAAGGTAGAAATATTAAAGGCATCCTTTTCAGATCATGATGCAAGAAAAGTTACATGTAATAAATGGTCATGAAAAGATAGATTAAAAATTAATTGTAAACTAAGTACTCTAATCCTAAAGAATGAGTGGGTCAAACAATAAATCAAAGAAATTATCAATAATTTCATCACAGAGAATGATAATAATGACACAACACACCAAAATTTACGAGATGCAGCCAAAGCAGTACTTAGGGGAAATTTAATATCTCTAAATGCTTACATGAATTAAAACAGAGAAAGAGCAGATCATTGTATTGGACATGCAATTTTAAAAAACTAGAAAAAGAACAAATTAAAAATACTCAATTCAATACCAAATTAGACATTCTAAAAATTAAGAGAGATAAAATTGAGAGTAAGAAAACTACTGAACTAATTAAACTAAGAGCTGTTTTATGAAAAAAAAAAAACCACAATAAAATAGATAAACCTTTGTTTAACTGACTAAAAACAGGAAAAAAAAATTACCAGTAAATTTGTCACCAGTGACGAAGAAAATTAAAGCAATGTTTAGAGCTATTTTGCTCAACTACATGCCAATAAATCTGTTCATCTAAGTGAAATGGATGAATATTTACAAAAATGTAAATTGCCCAGATTAACTGAAGAGGAAGTAAAATACTTAAATAACCCCATCTCAGAAAAAGAAATTGCCATCAATGCAAAAGAAAAAGCCATCAATGAAATCTCTAGGGCCCGATGGATTTACAAGTGAAGTCTGCCAAACATTTAAAAAACAATTAATTCCAATATTATATACCATTTGGAAAAATAGATGGAGATCTACCAAATTCCTTTTATGACACAAAGATGGTCCTGATACCTAAACCAATAAGATCCAAATCACAGAAAGAAAATTATCAATCAATTTCCCTAATGAATATTGATGCAAAATTTTTAAATAAAATAATAGCAAAAGAGCAATTTATCACCAGAATAATACACTATGATCAGGTGGAATTTATACCAGGAATGGAAGACTGGTTCATTGTTAGGAAAACTGTCGGCACAATTGACCATATAAATAATAAAACCAACAAAAATCCTATTATTATCTCAATAGATACAGAAAAAGCTTTTGACAAAATACAGTACCCATTAAAAATACTAGAAAGCATAAGAATAAGTGAAACTTTTAACTACAACTAAAAAACTACTTGAAATAATTAACAACCTTAGTAAAGTTGCAGGATGTAAGATAAGCCCACATAAATCATTAGAATTTCTCTATATTACAAACAAAGCTCAGCAAGAAGAGATAGAGAAATTTCATTTAAAATAACTGTAGACAATATTAAACAATTAGGAGTGTACCTGCCAAGACAAGCCCAGTAACTATATGAACACAGTTACAAAACACTTTTCACACAAATAAAGTCAGATCTAAACAATTAGAAAAAATATCAACTCCTCATGGGTAGACTAAGCTAATATAATAAAAATGACAATTATCCTTATTTTACTTATTTGGTTTACTTATTTGATGCTATACCAATTTTTTTTGTAGAGCTAAAAAAAATCACAAAATTCATCTGGAAGAACAAAAGGTCAAGAATATAAAGGAAATTAATGGAAGAAAATGCAAAGGAAGGTCATCTAGCCATACCAGATCTAAAACTATTTTATAAAGCAGAAATGATCAAAACTATTTGGTACTGACTAAGAAATAGAGTGGTGGATCAGTGGAATAGATTAGGTACACAAGCACAGTAGTAAATGATTATAATATATCTTTGATAAATGCAAAAACTCCAGCTTCCAGGATAAGAAGTCACTATTTGACAAAAACTGGGAAAACTGGAAAATAGTATGGCAGAAACTAGGCATAGAACAATATCTCACACCATATACCAAAATAAGGTCAAAATAGATATAGGATTTATATAGAGAGGTGATACCATAAGCTAAGAGAGCAAGGAATAGTTTACCTGTTAGAGGGAAGAATTTATGAACAAACAAGAGATAGAGAACATTATAAAATGCAAAATAGATAATTTTGATTACATTAAAATATAAAGTTTTTACACATCAAAACCAATGCAGCCAAGATTAGGAGAGCAGAAAGACGGAAAACAATTTTTACAGCTATTGTATCTGATAAAGGTCTCATTTCTAAAATAAATAGAGAACTGAGTCAAATTTACAAGAATGCAAGTTATTCCCCAATTGAGAAATGGCCAAAGGATATGAACAGGCAGTTTTCAGATGAAGAAAGTTAAGCTATCTATAGTCATATGAAAAAATGCTCCAAGTCCCTATTGATTGGAGAAATGAAAATTAAAACAATTCTGAGGTACCACCTCATACTTATCATATTGACTAATGTGACGAAAAAGGAATATGATAAATATTGGAAGAGATGTGGAAAAATTGGGACATTAATGCATTGTTAGTGGAGTTGTGAACTGATCCAACCATTCTGGAGAGCAATTTGGAATTATGCCCCAAAGGCAATTAAACTGTGTATACTTTTTGATCCAGCAATATCATTACTAGGTTTGTATCCCAAAGAGATCATAAAAAAGGAGAAAGGACCTACAAAATATTTATAGCAACTTTTTCAGTGGTGGCAAAGACTTGGAAATTGAAGGAATGCCCATCATTTTGGGGAATGGCTGAACTAGTTGTGGTATATGAATGTGATGGAATACTGTTGTGCTATAAGAAACGATGAGCAGATGGATTTAAGAAAAACCTGGAAAGACTTACATGAATTTATATAAAGTGAGGTGAGTAGAACCAGAACATTGTACACAGTAACAGCAACATTGTGTGATGATCGACTAAACTTGACTAAGCTCTTCTCAGCAATATAATTATACAAGACAATTACAAAACATTCATTATAGAAGATGCTGCCTACTTACAGAGAAAGAACTGTGGAGTCTGAATGCAGATCAAAGCGTAGTGTTTTCACTTTGGGGCTTTGTTTTTTTTTTTTTTTTTGCTTTTTCCCTTTTGTCCTCATTCTTCTTTTACAACATGACTAATGTGGAAACATATTTATATGACTGCACATGTATGATTTATATCAGATTGCTTGTCATTTTGGAGAAGGGGGAAGGGAGAGAGGGAGAAAGAATTTGAAACTGAAAATCATATAAAAAAAATCAATGTTGAAAACAAACCAAAAAACTACATGAAAAAAAAGAATATATAGCCATCTTCCCCCATCATGGGAGTTATCTTTAGTGGGATCATGCTCCCCATTGAGTTAACAACTTCCACTTTCTTTTCTCTCTTTGTCACTTCATCTTTTCCTCTATAGACTTTCCCTTTGTCCATGGACTGAATTAGGATGCATTACCTATTCCCTTCTAAATGGAGTAATGGGATTTTAGTTTATCGTATTTTTGCTACACCAGCATCATTTCTCCTATTACTTTAAATTCTGCTTTCATCTTTATCTCCTTGTGTACATTCAGAAAGAAACCTCTTAAGGATCATTCTGTTCTTGTTTATTTTTTAAACCAATAAATATCTTTCTAGTTATTGTATTTTTCTTTTAATAATCTTAGGAGATGAGTTAATTTATTGTTTAATTTGATCTTCACTTGGTAATTATACATTTTCTTGTGTTTCTTTTGACTATAAGCTCAACTGATTTTTTCTCCAGAAATCCTTTGTATATCTCTTTTTGTTGAATATTCACCTTTTCCCATTAATCATTAGACTCAGATTTGTACAATATACCACCTTGATTTGCATCTTGAGCTCCCATATTTTTTAGAACATTTGGTTCTGCAGTTTCCACTGGGTGCAGAATCTTGTTTTATCTTTTATTTTATTTTATTTTTAAGCAATCAGGGTTAAGTAACTTGCTCAAGGTTACACAGCCAGTTATTTCTGGGTGTGGTGCTAAGTATCTGAGCCCAGATTTGATCCAGGTCATCCCGACACTGGAGCCGGTGCTCTTACTCGCTGAGCCACCTGGCCGCCTGTTTATTTTTTATTTTTGCAGGTCTTTTTCCTGGTTGCTTGAAAATTTTGTTTGCCATTGGAATGATTAAACTTAACTTGAATTGCCATTGGAATGATTAAACTTATTGAACTGAGGCAGCAAGGTGTACAAAGAAACAAACCTTTTCTCAGGAAGCCCTGGGTTCATATATAACCTCAGACACATACTGTTTGACTCTGGGCAGGTCACTTAACCTCTCTTCCTCAATTTCCTCAACTGTAAGATAAAGATAACAGCATGTATATCATAGGTGTTGTTATGAATATCAAATGAGATAATATCTGTAAAGCATTTAACCTGGTGCCTAGCACATAGTAAAATGCTACATAAATGTTTATTTCCTTTCCTACAGCATCCCCACAACTCTCCAACCCTTACGCCCCACCCCCAACCCACTCTCCACCATGTCTTGTTTGAAATATTGCCCCTGTTGTGGTTGTTAGTGCTGTTGTTGTTTTCCTGGATGTGATATTTGAGTTCTTTTGATTAGTGTTCTGTTTCTATACTCTCACGTTCTGGGCAGTTTTACTTTATTTCTTTCACTACAATAGATTTCTAGATTTGTATATCGAGTTTCTTATTATCTCTCACTTCTTTGGAGATAGTGGATTAAAGTATTTTTCTTTCCCTATGGATTAAAGTTTTTTTTTTTTCTGTTCTAGTAGTTTCTACTGCATTTGTTCTTATTATTCTTATTTTAAATTCTTCTGGGGGGTAGCTAGGTGGCGCAGTGTGTAGAGCTGGAAGATGCCATGAATTCAAATCTGACCTCAAACACTTTCTAGCTAGGAGACTTAAGTCACTTAATCCCATTTACCTCACTTTCCTCATCTGTAAAATGAGCTGGAGAAGGAAAAGGAAAACCCTTTTTTTATCTCTGACAAGTAACCCCCAAATGGAATCACAAAGAGTAAGACAGGACTGAAAAACAACCACAAAAATTGTCAAGTTTCTAATTTATCTTTCTGACCATTTTGTAACATCCTCCTGATAGTCCCTTGAGAACTTACACAGTTCTGTGCATTATTAGATGCTAATTTAATTCCTTTGACTTGCAATATTTAGACATTCACAGTCATTTAGTTGTTTTATTTTTCATCTTCTCTTCTTATTTTAGTATCTTTCCTGATGTTTTTTCTTCTTGTGCTTTGGTGTTTAACAGTTTTCATCCTCCTGAGATCTTTAGTATCAATCAGTTGTGCTGGATTATTTTTTCTCATTAAAAAATGCTAATTGTTATATGGGATGGCCCTCAGGAAGGGGTGGGGGAAGAAAAATATAGACAACAATAATGATTTTGAAAACAGAAGACATCAATAAAAATTTATTTTTTCAAAAAAGAAAATAAAATGCACTATACCAAGTCCTAATTGGCACATATAAGAAAAAATTGCAGTGAATTATTTTTCCAGACCAAGTCAGCACAAAGATTCAGACAGAAAGATTAACATAAACTGGGGAAAGACTCTAGGCAGAATTTGGTCACAGAGAATATTCTAGCATAGGGTGTGTGTGAGCTAGGGTCTGCCCTGTAGGTGTTCACCAAAGTAAAAACAAAACAAACAAAAAAAAAAAACCCACAGATTCATCACTGAGTAGTCTGACCTTTTTACAGTAGGCAGGAATAGGTATCATCTGATGGTTCTGTTACTTGCATCCCAGAGCTGGGTCACAGAACCAGAAAGGACTGAGGATGGCAGTCCAGGGTGAGGAGCAGTTCTGGGCCCTGAGTTGTCTATTGAGCAAGGAAGAAGTCCAGAGGTAAGCCATAGCTGTATGGCTCTGACCTTGGGAGCAGATCTCTTGGAGTTCCAACACCACAGCCATATCTAAAGCCTTTAGCAGAATACTTAGGGTAGATAACTGTAGCGGCAAGCACCCCAAGCATGTCCTCAGGGTTTGCTGCCCATACAGGTTCTTGGATCTGCTTTGATAAAGGAAAGCAACTCAAAATGGGTTAACAAGCTTACTTTAATCAGTCAGACAGATATTTTTTTACCTTGTTCAGGGGAAAAAGGTCAGCACCCTGAACTTCAAAGTATACAGGCAGAATTATCAAGACAGAAACAGATGAAGTAGACAGATTTCCAAACTGTCCAACCATCACATCCATACCCAGTCAACATCTGGGTTTCCACATCTGGGTTTTTCAAAGCCGGGGGGGCTCTGGAAAACGGCTTCCCAGAAAACAGATCAAATCGCAGAACACTTCTCAAAGTGAGCCCCCAAAACAAAGCTACACATCAGGGCTTATATAGCCTTCTCCTGGCTCAGAGCATGTAACAACCTTCTGGACCCACTGGCCAATCAAGAAGTATCTACTGAAAAACAAGCCTCCCACCCCAGGCTCCAGGTGCACTTTAGCCTAGGGGCAGGGAAGATCTTTAAATTTGCATTTCCATTACAATAACCTAGATAAAAAAGGAGCCAGCAGTTAGATAATTGTGAACCTGCAATGCTTTCCAGTTAACTGACAGTAACTGTGTCCTGCTGCAGTCTACTAGAGCCTGAAACAAGGGCGAGCCCAGTGTTGTTTTGCTCAAATACAAACCAAGGTCAGAACTAGATAAACCTAATGAAAAAATAAATAAGAAAGAAGTCAATGAATTGAATGGAATTTTAGATGAACTAGATGTGAAAGATAGACAAAGAGTGGGAATAGAAAGAATATACCTTTTTTTTCAGTGGTTCATGGTACCTTGACAAATATTGACAATATATTAGGACATAAAAATTTTATAGTTAAAATCAGAAAAAGAGAAATATTAAAAGTATCCTTTTCAGACCACAATACAATAAAATAAGGGATCACTGAAAGATAGATTAAAAGCTAATTGGTGAGGAAACAACCTAATTTTAAATAATGAGTGAGTTAAAGAAAAAAAAAATCACAGAAATAATAATTTCATTAAAGAGAATGACAGTAATGAGACAATATAGTAAAACCTATGAGGATAAAGCAAAAGCAGTAATCAGAGATAAAGGTATACCTCTACATGCTTACATAAGTAAAGCAGAGAAAGAGCAGACCAATGAATTGGGTATGTAATTAAAAAAAAATAGAAAAGGAACAAACTAAAAATCCCCAATTAAACACTTAATTGGAAATCTTAAAAATTAAAGGTGAAATTAATGAAACTGAGTGTGAGTGTAAAACAGCCTTTGAATTATTAAATACAACTTGGAGTTGGATTTATGAAAAAACCAATAAAATAAATAAACCATTGGTTAATTTTATTTTTAAAAAGAAAGGAAAAAAGCAAATCTCTAGTATTAAACATGAAAAGGGTAAGTTCACCACTAATGAAGATAAAATTAAAGCAATTATAAGGATATATTTTCCCAAACTATATACCAATAAATTTAACAATTTAAGTGAAATGGAAGAATATTTACAAAAATATAAATTGCCTAGATTAGCAGAAGAAGAAACAGAATGCCTAAATAGATTTATTTTGGAATCAGAAATTGAGCAGGCCATAAATGTGCCTCCTAAGTAAAAAAGCACCAGAACTACAAGTATTTATTTATAAGTGAATTTTATCAATCATTTAAAGATCAGCTAATTCCAACATTAAATAAATTATTTTTAATAATAGGCAAAGAAGAGATCCTACCAAATTCTTTTTATGAAACAAGTAAAATACGAATACCTAAACCAGGGATAGTAAAAACAGAGAAAAAAAATTGTAGACCAAATTAATGAATGCAAAATCTTAAATAAAATACTAGCTAAAAGATTACAACAATATATTACAAAGATTATATATTATGTTCAAGCAGGATTATATACCAGGAATGCAAAGGATGGTTTAACATAAGGAAAACTATTAACATAATTGATTATATCAATAATAAAAATTTAAAAATCATGTATCAATAGATGCAAAAAAAGTTTTTTAATAAAGTACAGCATTCACATCTATTAAAAACAGTTGAAAGTCGAGGTATAAATGAATTTTTCCTTAAATTGACAAAAAGTACTTACCTAAAACCATAAGCAAATGGGGATAACGTAGAAGTCTTTCCAGTAAGATCAGGTGTGAAACAAGGATGCCCACTATCAATAATAATTCAATATTGTATGAGAATTCCTACATATAGTAATAAGAAAAGAAAAAGAAATAGAAGGAATCAGAATAAAGAATGAGGTAATAAAACTATTTCTTTTTGCAGATGATATGATAATATACTTGAAAAGTCCCAAAGACTCAGTTAAAAAGTTAGTTGAAACAATAATTTTAGCAAAGTACCAAGATTACAAAATAAATTCATATAAATCATCAGCATTTCTATATATCACAAACAAAATCTTGCAAGAAGAGATGCCCCATTTAAAATTACTATGGACAGTGTAAAATGCATGGGCCTATATACCTACCAAAACAAATCCAGGAATTATATGAACAAAATTATTTTTTAAAATTCTTACACAAATAAAATCAGATTTAAATAATTGGAGAAATTTTAGTTGTTCATGGGTAGGCAGGGCCGATAGAATAAAAATGAGAATTTTACCTCAGCTAATTTATATATTCAACACAATCCTAATTAAATCACCAAAACTTTTTTACTGAAATAGGAAAAAAAGAAAATTCATTTGGACAAACAAAAAGTTAAGAACATTAAGGGAATTAATGAAAAAATGTAAAGGAAGGAGGGTTAGCAGTACACATGTCTCAAAACTGTATTAGAAATTAGTAATTATCAAGACAATCTGATATTGGCTAAGAAATAGAAAGGTAGATCAGTGGAATAGAGTGGACATACAATAGCAGCAAATAAATAAGGTAAACTTGTATTTGGCAAATGTAAAGACTTAAGTTTTGGGGGGAGCAATACATGATTTGATTACAAAAACAACAACTGTTGGGAAAACTGGAAAGCAGATTGGGAAAATTAATCATAGAACAATATCTTACACCATTTACCAAGTTAAGGTCAAAATGGATGCACGATCTAGATATAAAGAGAGATATTACAAGACAATTTGAAGAACATTGAATATATCACCTATCAGATTTATGGGTAGGTGAACAACTTATGAATAAACAAGAGATAGAGAGCAGTGAGAGGTATAAAAATGGATAATTTCAGTTACATTAAATTGAAATGTTTTTGTACAAATAGAACAAATGTAGCCAAGATAAGAAGGAAAGCAGAAAACTGGGGGGGGGGGGAGAGCGTGATTTATAGAAAGATTCTCAGATAAAGGTCTCATATCTAAGCTGTATAAAGAACTTTGTTGAATCTATAAGAATACAAGTCATTCCATAATTGATAAATGGTCAAAGGATATGAACAAGCAGTTTTCCAATGAAGGAATTAAAACAGTTTATAGACACATGAAAAAATGTTCTAAATCATTATTGATTACAGAAATGCAAGTTAAAACAGCCTTGAGATATCATCTTGCACTTATCAGATTGGCTAAAATGTTTGAAGGGGAAATGACAAATGTTGGAGGGATTGTGGACAAATTGGGAAGCTAATTCATTGTTGGTGGAATTGTGAACTGATCTAAGTGAGTTGAAGAATAATCTGGAAGTATGCCCAAAGAGTTATTAAGTGGGATATACCATTTGACCCAGCAATACCACAGAAACAGACCCAAGATGATTAGAAGAAAATGAAAAGAATCTATATGTTGTAAATTATTTATAGCAATTCTCTTGTGGTGGTAAAGAACTGGAAATTGCAGAGATGGCAGTCATTTAGGGAATGGCTGAACAAGTTATAGTCTTTTTGAATGAATAAGTCATTTTGACTATTATGAATACCCAAATTAACTACAAAGGACCTGTGAAGGAAGACAGTATCTGCATTCAGAGAAAGAACTGATGAATAGAAGTATATATAGAATCACTTTTCATATATGTACATATTTGTACCTAATGGTAGCCATCTCTAGGGTGGAAGGGTGGGAGGAGGAGGAGTGGAAGAAAAAAATAACAGGAAAGAGAAAACTACATGATAACTTTTGTATATTTAAAAAGAATAGCAAGTTTTACATAATAACTGTAGTTTCATGTTCAATGATCTTTTTTTTCTATACTATTCTGTTATGGAACTGCTCATTTTATTTCTTTAGTTAAGAATAAAGTAAATAAAATTTACAAAAAGAAAAAAGTGAGATATCTTACAGAAAAAAATGACCACCTGGAAAAGAGATCAAGGAGAAATCATTTAAGAATCATTCTACTACTTGAAAAAATGACCAATAAAAGAGCCTAGACATAATATTTTAAGAAATTATGAAAAATCTTCCCAGATCTCTTAGAAACAAGAAAGTAGAGTGAGAGAAATCTCAAAATTACAATGCCAGGAAATTATAGTGAAATTCAGTATTTCCATGTCAAAGGAAAAAATACACTAAGCATCCAGAAATGTTTTTTTAAATCATTCAACAAGCCACAGTCAATAGCTTCCCGAAGAGGAATAAGAGAAGATATGATAAAATATGATATTTCAGAAGGCAAAAAAATAAAGTGTTATCACCAAGAATAACTTACGCAGCCAAACTGATATAATGCTTAAAGGTAAGAAAGTGGATTTTTAATGAAATAAAAATTTTCTAAGCATTTGTAACGAAAAAGATCAAAGGTGAGAAGAAATTTTTTTTTTTAAAGCAATTGGGGTTAAGTAACTTGCTCAAGGTTACATGGCCAGTTATTATTTCTGGGTATGGTGCTGAGTATCTGAGCCCGGACACTGGAGCCGGTGCTCTTACTCACTGAGCCACCTGGCTGCCCCTAAACAATTGGGGTTAAGTAACTTGCTTAAGGTTACATGGCCAGGTGTTTCTGGGTGGGTGCTAAGTGTCTGAGCCCAGGATTCGATCTCCAGGTCTTCTCAACACTGGAGCCGATGCTCTTACTCGCTGTGCTACCTGGCTGCCCCGAGAAGAAATTTTGAAACACAAAACACAGAAGTCAAGAACAACATTGAAAAGTAAAGAAGTGATCAAACATAAGAAATAATGGGGGAGTTGATATATTTGTGTCCTCAGAATCCTTCTGTCCTCAGGGTTCCTGCAGTCTAATTAAAGACAAGGAGCCTGCCAGTGGTAGTTATGTTTTCATGATCTTAAGAAAATATGGGGGAAAAAATTAAGAAAAAATGGAAAGGAAAAGAAATGCTAAATGAGAAAGGAGAGTAAGGTAGAAACACACTTTACAGTAATTACTATGAATGTGAGTGGGATAAACTCACCCATAAAACAGAAGACATCCCGTTTCCGCATCTGCATTTGTTTAGGATTTCTTTGACTTCATCATGCCCTGACTAAACTTATCATTGGAATTCTCTCCTCATTGCAGACCCCTCCCCCATGTCCTCAATTGTGCAGCTGCCCAGGTAAGATAAGTGATCTTTTCAAATACCAAATCCTTCATACCACATCCAGCACAATATCCCCATCTTACTTCACAGAATATCTCTCTTTATTCATAGAAGTATTCATCAGTGGAAGCCCTTCCCCACCATACAAATAAGCCTTCTCCTTCCTTCTTGTCCTCCACTTTTCAATTCTTCCCTTATCTCCTTATCCAGTCCCTTGCAGACTTTTCTCTTCCTATGAGTCACATTTCCCTCATTCCTAACCCTCAATTGACCAAAGCCTGTCACATACTGCCCTCTCCTCCTCCTCCCATCCCCTCTTCCATATACCTTTTCATTTTGCAATTTAGTTCCACCCCACCGCTTCCCAAAAAAACAAAAAAATAGTTTTTTGCCTTTGAGTGGGTTGTCACGGGACTCACCTCTCCACCATCACTTCTGTTTGACTTCCACCCTCACCCCTGCCTGCTTGTATACATTTGGAAAAAGTCTTTTATCAATTACTCTTCTTTCACTCTATTGCTGTGGCTTTCTTTGGCTGTTTTATTTTATTTTATTTTTTATAAAGCAATAGGGGTTAAGTAACTTGTTCAAGGTTACACGGCCAGTTATTTCTAGGTGTGGTGCTGAGTATCTGAGCCCGGATTTGATCCACGTCATCCCGACACTGGAGCCGGTGCTCTTACTCTCTGAGCCACCTGGCCTCCCCTGACTGTTTTATTTTTTTTAACCTTGTCTGCATTTCTTTTGTCTAGAGTGTTTGAGAAGCAAATCATCTCTTCAGGTCTGATTTTCTTTTTAAGAATGTTTCAAATAGGGGTGGCTACCCCAGGAATCAGGAGGACCTGAGTTCAAATGTGGCCTCAGACACTTAACACAAAACTAGCCGTGTGACCTTGGGCAAGTCACTTAATCCCAATTGCCCTACCTTCCCCCCTCTAAAAAGCAAAAAGAAAAATCTAAAAAAATATATTTCAAATACCTCTTTATTACTGAACATTCATCTTTTTTTTTCTTTTATAGTTATGCTCAGAATTGCAGGAGAGGTCACCCTGGATCGCATCCTATGCTCCATTGTTCTTTGGAACTCATTATTCCAATCCATCTTGGATTTTCTAGTAGATGCAGAAGTCTTGTCATCCAAATTTCTTTTTCTTTGTGTTTGAAGGTATTTCTTTGGTGGCTTTAAGAATTTTTTCAATGGAACTTCACCCTTACATTTATTATAGTTTGCAACCTTGGGTTTATTTTTTAGAGGTGAACTATATAGATTCTTAGAAGTTCTGTGCTATTTTCTCATGTTACTTCATTCTGGTGTTCAGGTTTTTTCATTTGTGCTTTTCTGGGAGACCTATAATTCTCAGGCTACTTTACATATCCTGCCTTTGAGATCAATATGTTTTGCTTGAATAAAGGGCATATTTTCTTTTAAACGTAATTGCTTTTGGCTTCTCTTTCTAGAATGTCCTTTGCCTCTCTGTATTTACATTCCCAGTCAGTTATCTTCTCTTTTATTTCTGTGGTGAGACTTGCCATTGAAGATTCAAGCTTTTCCATTCTGCCAGTTATTTCTGCTTTGCAGGCCATAAATTTTTCCGTCATGATTCTCATTTCTCTTTTAAACCAATCAAGAACAATGTAATTGTGATTCCATATTCTCAAAATGCACTCAGTCCTCTATCTCATCAAGCTTTGAAACATTTTCTTTCATTTTACAGTATTTATTCATAGATTACTGAACTTATTTCTTAGATCTTTTGTTAATGTTTTCCTCCTGGTTTATCTGTTTATGCTCAAGGCCCTTGGGTTTTCTTCTTTTTGAGATCTTTGGTTATTTCAGTCTTTTCTCCTTATTCTTATGCTCACTTTATGATGCTCTCCCCTCTGATTGTGGTTTCCCTAAAGGCTTTATCTCAAAAGCCTTCTCCCGTGCTGATCAATTCATGGTTCTCCTGCCTAGATCTCTGCCTCAAATGACTTGTGAAGGATCAGAACTAGCCTTTGCTAGATACTGGATGCTGGGCTCTTTCTCTCAGCCTTACTGGTTTGCCACATATGTACTGGTAAATAGTGTCCTGATCTGATCCCTCTTTTGCTTAGTTTTCTGTCCTGACAAAACAGAACACTGTCATGTTGATCTTAATCAGCTTAGGCTGATTTATGTTGTATGGAGTTTGAATGTTCTAGCCTCTGCAAGGAGGGTAAGAGTGTAGAATTGATCTCTCTTTCAGGAGCAGACACATGTCCTGCCCCTTTCCCTCTTCTTGTCTCTCATGCAGAGATCCTTTGCAGTACATAATGTTACCTTGGTGCTGGCTGTCAAATCTGCAGCAAACTAATGTAGTTTGGAGCTTAGACCTCCTGGCACTAGAAAAAAGCAGATGGGGCAATGGTGCAAGCACATGGGTTGGGTGGCTAGTGCAGCCTGCTTCCAGAAGACTGGTAATGAGTGGATGATAGTGTACTGAATGAGTGTGAGGTAGGCATTAGTTTATGTTTCAGAGTTTTTATTGTTTTTTGGTTTCCTGGTATCCTAGACAGAGTGGTGTCAAATTTAAATAGAAATGGATCCCTGCAGGCTACATATTCACTTGGAAAACCACAAATCAATATTATCTCTGCATTATTAGATTTTTATTTATTTTGTTAAACATCTCCCAATTACAATTTAATCTGGTTCAGATTTCACCAGGGAGTTTTGCAAATTTAACACTTCTAATGGAGAAGACTGAAGTTGCTTTATTTTTGATATGTAATTTCTGTTTTGAAGAATTTTGAGATATCATAAGGATCAGAGAAAATATCTAGTCCTCTATTTCATGGTCACATGACCCAGAAGTTTAGTTCTTTACCAGAAACACACTTGAAATGTTAACATTCACCCAGTTAAAATGATGGCCTGCAGTAAAATCCAGGGTGCTTCAGTTTAAGTATAAAAGGCAGAGGTAGAAATCATAACTCAGACAAGGCAAGAACTAAAATGAATTTAATTAAAAGAGGTGGATAGCAAAACTACATTTGGCTAAAAAGTATCATAGAGAATAAACACAATATTAGACATATATGTACTGAACAGCATAACATCTAAATGTTAAATTCTTTACAGGTAGAAATAGACAAAAAATCTCCAATGGGGGTAGGGGTGGGATTTCTCACTTTACTCCTTTTGGCCCTAAATAAATCTATAAAAAAATAAAGTTATGAGCTGGAATAAAGTCATAGAGGCAGCTAGGTAATGTAGTAAATAGGAATTCCTGGGTCTGGAATCAGAAAGTCCTAAGTTCAAATCCAGCGTCAGATACTTGCTAGTTGTGTGACTGTTACTTAGAGCAAATTACTTATCTTCTGTTTGCTTCATTTTCCTGAACCATAAAATGGGGGTAAAAATTGCACCTACCTTGCAAGGTTGTTGTGAGGATCAAATGAGATAATATTTGTAAGGTGCTTGGCACATAGTATATGCTATACAAATTATTATTCCCTTCCATTCTCCCCTAGAAAAGTTACAGATACTATACCTGTGTCAGTTACTGAATGGGAATAGAGAGGAGTGAACATAAAAAAGCAGAAATATCATCTTACCCTATACAAATAAATGAAGCTAAAAGTCAATTAATAAACAAGAATTTACTAAGCACCTACTTTATGTGCCAGAAGAAGTAGTAATAGGGGGGAAATATTTCTAGTAACTTTCTCTGATCAAATTTTCATTTCCTTTTTTTTTCTTTTTGGAGGGGGGAGGGCAAAGCAATTGGGATTAAGTGATTTGACCAAGGTCACACAGCTAGTAAGTGTTAAGTGTCTGAGGTCAGATTTGAACTCAGATTCTCCTAGCTCCACGGCTGGTGCTCTATTCACTTCACCACCAAGCTACCCCCAAATTTTCATTTCTAAGATACGCAGGGAATTAATTCAAATTTATAAGAATGAGAGACATTCCTCTACCATTGTAAATGGCAAAAGGAAATGAGCAAGCAGTTTCCAGAGGAAGAAATACAAGCTTTTAGTAGCCATTTGAAAAAATGTTCCAAATCACTCATAGAGAAATTCAGATTAAAGCAACTTCAAGGTTCTCCCTTGTACTCATCAGATTTGCAGAAATGTCACAGGCCCTGGTTTCGTATTCTTTTAATTTCTTCTCCCTGTGGAGGCTGAAGCTGATGGATCCCTTGAACTCAGAAGTTATGAGCTGCTGTAGGGATAAAGCCAATAGAATTTCACACAAAGTCATTTGCTGTGGGGGACCATCAGGTATCTAAGGACAGTCAAATCTGCCTAGGTTAGAACAAAGCAGGTCAAAGCTTTTCTGTTGGTCCAGCTTAGGCAGATAGTGAGACAGTCTCAAAAAAATTGCCCAAGTTGTCCCCCCCCAAAAGATGAAAAATATTGGAGGGGCTGTGAGAAAACAGGTACTGGTCTAACCATTCTAATAAGTAATTTGCTGCTATGTTCCAAATGTCATTAAACTATTCCCTTTGACCCTGATAACACCCTAGGTTTATAAAAAAAAAAGAGAGATCAAAGAAAGAGGAAAAGTACTTATGTTATTAAAAATATTTGTAACAGTTCTTTGTAATGGTAAAGAACTGGAAAAAAGTGTGGGGGTACTTACCTAATATCAGTTGGGGAAATGGATGAATAAGTTATGGTATATGAACATAGTAGAATACACTTAGAAAGTAAGAAATAATGGAGAGGATGGTTTCAGAAAAATCTGAGAAGACAAATGAAGTAATATAGAGTGAAGTGAACATAACCAAGGCAATAAATAATAGAATAACAACAACATTCCGAAGACAATCTTCTTTGAAAGATTTAAGCGCTCTAATCAATACAATATACAGCCTTGATTCCAGAGAACTCAAGATGAAACATGTTACCCACTTCTTGACAAAAATACGATAGACCCCAGCAATACCACTTCTAGGGCTGTATCCCAAAGAGATCATAAAAATGGGAAAAGGACCCATATGTACAAAAATATTTATAGCAGCTCTTTTTGTAGTGGTCAAGAACTGGAAATACAGGGTTTGACCATCAATTGGGAAATGGCTAAACAAGTTGTGGTATATAAATGTGATGTAATACTATTGTGCTATAAGAAATGATGAACAGGTGAACTTCAGAGAAACCTAAAAAGACTCATATGAATTGATGCTGAGTGAGAGGAACAGAACCAGGAGAGCATTGTACAAAGTTATAGCCACAGTGTTCAAGGACTGATTTTGATAGACTTAGCCCTTCTCAGCAATGCAAGGACCTAAAGTAATTCGAAAGGACACATGATGGAAAATGTCAGCCATATCCAGAGAAAGAATTATGGAGTTGGAATGCAAAACAAAGCAGACTATTTTCTTTTTTGTTTTCTTTTGTCATTTTTTTCTTTCTCATGGTTCTGTTATAATTCTTTTTCTATGCAACATGACTAATGTGAAAATGTGTCTAATAGGAATATATGTGTAGAGCCCATATCAGATTGCAAGCCATCTTGGGGAAAGAGAAGGGAGGGAGGGGGAGAAAATTTAAAACTTATGGAAGTGAATGTTGAAAACTAAAAATAAATAATTTAATAAAAAATATGACTGTTCATATAAAAATAAGATGGACTCAATATGTAGATTGACACATATATTTTGGGGGAAATGGGCAGTATGGAAATTTGTTTTGCTTGATTATGCATATGGCACCTACCTCCCAGGGTTGTTGTGAGGATCAAATGAATAGAGTGTCTAGCACACAGTAAATGCTATATAAATGTTTGCTGTTTTTATTATCATTATTGTTTGTTGCAAGAATTTTGTTTTTCTTTCTTTTTCCAAGGAAAAGGAGAGAAGAAAGGAAAAGGTAGATTTTTGTTCAATGAAAAATTGTTTTTTTTAATGTGAAATTCTGAAGACACAAAGGGAGACAGTTGTAATGTGTAGGAATACTGTAGTTTGTCTGAAGAAATCAATCGGGATGCACAGCGATCATGCCAACGAACTGAAATTGTACCTAAGATGAAAGCAAGACCAAGTAATATAAGATAACTGTAGTGGTGTAGTAGAATTGTGTAAAAATGAGTATCAGGAATGCTAAGCTGAGAATGACTTGAGGCTGGTGAGGGAAGATAAGGACAAAGAAAAGAGTGACTATTGTTGAGCTATATTGAAAGAAAAAAAGTATCAAAAAAGAGATGGGACTTCTGCTTGAGATTATAACTGAAAACAGAGAGAAGGCAGAGCAGGTTGACATTTTTTTTTCCTTGTTTTTCTCTGTAGAGTGTAAAAGCTATAAGCCAGTGAACTTGTCTTCAGTTTCTGGAAAGATATTTGAAAGGATGATTAGAAATTGTTGTTGAACATCTAGAAAGGGAAGCAGTGGTTACAAAGTCTGTCTGTCTTTGTCAAGAATAAGTTATATCAGCCTAACCCATTGCTTTTTTTTTTTTTTTGAGAAGATTACTAAACTAGTAGATGAAGGAAATGTTATGGATTTTAGCAAAGCTTTTCATAATGTATCTATCACAAATTATTCTTGCAGAGAAAATGAAGAAATGTGAATTAGATGACGATTTAATCAGATGGATTCATAACTGATTGGATGAACATGCTCAAAGAGTAGTTGTCCAGTTTAGTGTCAATTTGGCATAAATTCTCCAGTTTAGTAGCCCAGGAATCTCAGCTTGACTTCTTTTTAACATTGATTTGGATAAAGGCATAAATGATATGCTCATCAAATTTGCAAATCACCGTGCTGGAAGGGACAGCTAACATGACAAAATGAAAAAAACAGGGGTATCAATCAAATAGAAAGTATCCTATGGGCCACATATTGACTTAGAAAAGCACAAATTGACATTTTCTATTGTTGTATTTTTATTTATTTTGTTAAACATCACCCAGTTTAATTTTAATATGGTTCCCAGCATTTAGGAGTTTTGTCTCATTGTAAATTTGATACCTCCAGGCAAGAACTTTGGGATGAATCTAATAAGATGAAATACCATCCCTTCTCTCTAAAAAAAAGTCAGGGGCGGCTAGGTGGCTCAGTGAGTAAAGTGCAGGCACCGGAATCAGGAGGACCTGAGTTTGGTTCTTGGCATTAGACACTTAACACCCACACACACAAAAAAACACTCTCCATGTAACCTTGGGCAAGTTACTTAACCCCAATTGCCCTCCAAAAAAAAAAAAAATCAGCTTTACAAGTAAACAGACATGATTAAAAAACAGTTATTTTGAAAAAGATTTATGGAGTTTGGTGAACTGCAATCTGAATTAGATTTAGCAGTGTGGTATATAAACCTTAAACTAATGCTAATCTTGGGCTGCATTAAGAAGGGAACACCATTAGGGCAGTTAGGTGGCTGAGTGAATAGAGCATTGGCCTTGGAGTCAGGAGGACCTGAGTTCAAATCCAGCCTCAGACACTTGATTTACTAGCTGTGTGACCTTGGGCAAGTCACTCCAATTGTCTTGCCTTCCCCCCTCCAAAAAGCAAAAGAAGAAAAAAAAAGGAACACCTTAGGAAAATCATAGTCCTACTGAACTCTGACCTTGTCAGACCTCATCTGGAGTATTGTTTTCAGTTCTGAGTACTACAGTTACTCTTCTTGTACCCCTCTGTTCTCCTCACTCTAGTTCTCTCTCAATTCTCACTTTTCTCCATAGACTTCACTTCTTCCCTCTCTTGGGATCAAATAGAGGCTAGCCTTAGCCTAGAAATCTTCTAGTCAGAATCCTTCATTTTCTGAAGGGGAAAACTGCTACCCTAGTGAGGCAACTTGTCCAAGGTAATAACTGTAATAAGCAGCCAAGTCAGGATTCAAAACCAATTTCTCTGACACAAAATCAGTTTAGCCAAATAGTAAATATGATTAATAAATGTTAAGATGAATGTTAAAATATTAACTAATTGGTCACTTTATAAAACTGGGGGTAATTCAACATGGAAGGTAAGTTAAGTTATAGTTTATCTTGTAGAAGAATTTCTAAACAATGGAATACATTTTGCTCATATAATGTCATTTAAATCATTATTTTAATCAAGGCTTAATAATTATATTTTTCAGCTCTTCTACAAGTGACAATTTCACTTAGCAAAGTAGAAATTAGTGTTGGTGAGTCCAAATTCTTCACATGTACAGGTATGTATTTGAGTATACTTTTAAGATTATACTTGATACATTCCAGCATTAATAATATTCTTAAAAATTTCTTAATATTCATAAATTTAACTTTACAAAAATATTGCAATTATCTGTAAGTTTGTTTTTCCTAACAATATATTGTTTAACATGCTCTATGTGTTTGGACATATACCTCATTATTATTAAGTGCTAAACTGACCAGGTTATTTATTTTGAAAATAATTCCATAATATAAATATTGTGTGCATGCCAATGGATTTGTTTAAATAATTTCAGTTATCTAAGTAGAATTATAAACAAGACACATAAATTAGGGCTTTGAAATCTGGAGTGTACTGCAAACATTTGCATAAGCAGAAACAATTCAATTTATCACATAAATAGCAAGACTATTTTGTTAAAATAGTAAGCTACAGAGATGACTTACTTCCTCCCCCAGCTAGGTGATGCACTGAATAGAGTTCTGGAATTTGAATCAAGAGAACCTGGATTCCCTTCCTAGCCTTAGACACTTATTAGCTGTGTGTTCCTAAGCAAGGCACTAAACTATTTGTTTGACTCGATTTTCTTAATTCTAAAATTGGGATAATAATAGCTCTTACTAGATAGGGTTGTTATGTGAGTATCAAAGCACTTAGCACTGTAACTGGCACACTGTAGGTTCCATATAAATGCTTATTACCTTCTGTTTCCCTTCTCCCTGTGGCAATAACCTATTCCCTTTGACTCAGAAATCTCTGTAGACATACCTCGAAAAGTCAAAGAAAGAAACCCAAAATATGCCAAAATATTCATCAAAGCCCTATAGTAGCAAAGAAATATAAACACAACAGATGCCCATTGATAAGAGAATAAGCAAATGGTGGTTCTGAATATAATGGAATATTATTTTGCTCTGAAGAGCAGTGAATTTGAAGGATTTAGAGAAGCATGGAAAGGTTTATATGAACTGAGACAAAGTCAAGTGAGCAGAATCAGGAAAGCAATATATATAATAATGACTACAGCAGTGTAAATGGAAAAGAAAAAAAGCTACTGAAGAAGATAAAAGAAAATGAACTTCCTTCCATTCTTTGCAGAGGTGAATAGAACTTTGGATGCAGAAACACATATGTTTGTGTGTATATACACACGCACATATATGTATACACACATAGATGCATGTATATATGTATATGCACATATATGTATATGCATATATTTTGTCAGATTCTGTTTATATTTTCTTTAGTTTTTCTAAACTACTTTTTCCCCCTCTTTTTTTCCTTTGATATAAAGAAAATCTCTCTGGGCAGAGGATGTGGGAGGGATTTATTTGGAAATTAATGGGACAAATACAAATAGAATTTTAAAATCCAGAAGATCTTCTGGAATAATTGAAAAGTATTTTGGCATGAAAAAGTTTTAAACTATCATCTTATGAAATATCCCATAAACGAGTCAGTTAACAGCCTTTATTATCTATGATGTGCAGGCAGGTGTTGTCTAATGTCCTGGTGATACAAATACAAAAGTGAAACTGCCCATACCCTCAAAGAATATGCATCATTATCATCATCATCATCATCATCATCACTAACAGGCTAGAGGAATACAACGTGTTCACTGATCAGTAAATTCAAGATTTTTTAAAAAGTTGAACCTGTAATTCCAGTGGTATAAATAACCCCAGAAGAGGGGTGGCTAGGTGGCACAGTGAATAATATAGCACTGGCCCTAGAGTCAGGAGGGCCTGAGTTCAAATCCGGCCTCAGACACTTAACACTTACTAGCTGTGTGACCTTGGGCAAGTCACTTAACCCCAATTGGCCTGCCCTCCAAGAAGCGAGAAAAAAAAAAGGAAGAAAGAACTACAGAGAAGTCAGTTTCCAGTCTTAGAGAATTACTGAGAAGTTAAGTCACAGTCAGAGGCAGAACTTGAACGCAGTTTTTACAGTTTGCAAGATCAACTTTCTGTCACCTGCCCCACTCTACTTTTCATGTTTCTCTAGTGGCAAAAGAAACAAACTTAATGCTGGAAACAGTGTGCATATCTTTAGATTTTCTGTCTGTAGACCAATTTTGGTACATGAATAAAATAATACTATTGTGCCATAAGAATTGACCAATATGAAGAATTTAGAGAATACTCATGTGAATTGAGGTGGAAGTAATCAGAACAAAAAGAACAATATTGACTATTTTAATGTAAATGAAAACAACATTTAAAAGCAGCTAAATTCAGATTTCCTACAGTGATTACTCTTGGGCCCAGAGAAAGATGATGAAACATATATCTCTTTTTTAGTAGAAAACTATGGAAGAGAAATTTTGCATATGCTGTCACATGTACTCATTTTGACCATAAATTTTGTCTGTCACAATTTCTTTGATACAGCATAACTTCAGTGTTTATATATATGAATGGGGAGAATGAGTTGAGAAGTCAGAATTGGATATGATTCATGTAAACAAAATAAAGCATTAAAACTTTTTAAATCATATGTTAGAAAATCTATTTCACAATAAAAGGTTGGTGTTTTGATTATGAAAATTACTACTATGAAGAAAACTATTACAAAAATATTAGTATAAATGAGGAATAGAATTTTTTGTCCTCAAAATATTGTTAATCTAGAGGAAATAATTTTTAGGTTCAAGTTGACTTTGCCTCAGTTCATTATGCCATAATAAGGAAGGAGTTCCCCAAGCTATATCTCAAATACTTGACTTCCTCCCTACCAAATGCCAATTACAAAAAAAAAAAAAACTCATACATGCTGCAGAGCAAATAAACCCATTTGTCCAAGCTGAGAATAAAATTATATATAATAAATTGTGCAAATGAGAATATACCAGGCAATCTACAAAGTAACCACTGACAGTGAGATGTCTCAGCCAAACCAAGAGAGAGAGTTCCAGATTTCACCCAAGGGGAATTCTGTGGTGATAAGTTAGGGGTGGAGACGCTGACATTGCCACCTTCTTCACAGAGTTTTTTGTTCCTTCAGGGACCTCTTCCTAAAAAGAGAATCTAGAACCATGTTTCTTCTCTCTTTCTTTCTCCCTCTCCCCTTTCTCTCTCCCTCCACCTTCTCTCTCTTCTCTCTTTTTGACTTAAAAAAATTGTGTTTTTCTTCTGTTTCAAATTCTCTCCCTTCTCCTTCCTTTTCCTCAACCTCTTGAGAAGACAAGAAAAATAAATCCTATTACAAATATGTATAGTCATGCAAAAATGTTCCAAAAAAGAGAAAAAAGAAATAGTATAAAATAAGCTTCAGTCTGATCTCTAAATGCATCAGTGCTCTATCTAGAATTCTTAATGAGTCCTTGGAAATTGTGGTTGGTCATTTGGTTGATCAGCATTAAGTCTTTTAAAGTTGATTATTTTTAAAATGCTGCTGTTACTATATAAATTATTCTTTTGGTTTTGCTCCCTTCACTTTGCATCAGGTCATATAAGTCTTCCTGTGTTTTTCTGAAACTATCCTTGTTAACATTCCTTACAGCACTATACTAATCCATTAAAGTCACGTATCACAACTTGTTTGACCATTCTCTAATTGATGGATATCCCCCTAGTTTCCAGTTTTCTGTCACCACAAAAAAGAGCTAGTATAAATATTTTTGTATATGTGGGTCTTTTTTCTCTTAAAGGAATAAACCTTATTAAACAGATTTTACTGTAAAGGTAACTTAAGTCAGATTATAGATTAGTAACTATATTTAGAGGGTTCACAGTGGACTTAGTGAGAGGAAGCAATTTGCACATCACCACAGTAACCAAGAAAACTCTGTCAAGGAATTCCTCTCTTACATAGGATGGCAGACAAATAAATCACTTTAGGAAGCTCAAATTTCCCTTTGGCTTCTACTTGAGGAATGTAAAATAGTTATTATTCTGTAAGTCAAATTTTGGTCAAGTGAGGTTAATAAAAACAGATGACAGGCTTTCAGTTGACCAAAAGTTGTAGGAGGAATGACCCTGATCCCCCAACAAATAGATAAAAGAAATTAGGGCATAACCCTCCTCCAAGCAAAAATAAACACCATGAAACATCAAAGCCAAATTACTACAATAATGATCAACAATATTAAATAGCATTGTCTCCTTGTGACCCACTCCCAATTTCCATTTATTCAGCACATTTCATCTTGAGTCCCAGACTTCCTGTGTCTCTGGAAACATCTTCTCTTGGATATTTTGGAATAAACCTTGTTCTTAGTGCAGCTCTGGAGGGGGCTCCTCCTGTCAGATCTACTTTTCTGGTTTCAAGTCACTTGCAAAGCTTCTCTATTTAATGTTGCTAAAATCTGCCAGTAACAAGGACTTAACACAATTTAATACAACCTTCTAAATTTGGTTTCCAGTAACTAGTCCATATGGTGAAAAATAGCTTAAACCTTATGGAACTAATCCTATTAACAACAGAGCTCTAAGAAGAATACTAAATTAGAGACCCATAATTCATCACAAGGTCAAAGAATTTCAGTTTTATATACCACTTGTTCTGTCTTTACTTGAACCCTGTACCTGATATGGACAAGGCCATCTACAGGCTGAAGGAAGACTCTTAAAAGGATCCGTGACTTGTAGAGAGAGTCCTTTTGTCTTTTAATGTTATCATAGACTTCAAAACAGGGGAAAGCATTATTTAAAATTTTCTTTACAGTTATTAATGCACTCTACATGCATTAATCCAAGTTTGAGAGCTTATTATTAAAACAAAATCAAAATCTTTATATACAATTAAAAACATTTGGAAGTGAATCATATGTGTGTGAGAGAGAGATATGCTTGTATAAAATGCTGTTTCCTAAAATAGTCTAATCTTGTTACTTTCTTGAAGTGAAGTTTAGTACTTCATTAAAATTTCAAAATATTTACATCTCCATTTCATCTTCTCCTTATGAGGATTATAGATCATCCTCATAACATCTTGAAAGAATGAGATGTTTAAGGATTGAAATCCTGAGAATTAATTTACCTATTTGCTTGGGATAGGAAGTTGACCACAAATTTAGATTAAAAATAGTAAGATCTTTCATTCTTGCATCTTGTTATAGTAACTCAGAGATGTTTTAGTATTACTTTATCGATAGATTTAATATTGTAATGACAGAAACTGGCATACCTGCACTGATTATAGAAATTTTCTATGAAAGGAAAAAGGAAGGAACATAGTTTTAACATCAAGACAGTACTTTAAAGGGCACAGTCTGACCTAACAAGCATAACAGGGGAATAAACTCCCTTTGCTCTGTAATTACATGGAAGGGTTGTAGTCAACAAGCAATCATACAGCAGAATTCACATTATTCACAGGGTATCATAGACAGGATCAGGATTAATCAAATGGGATAATTTTTCTGTTCAGAAAGGAAATAGCATAATGGGGAAACCAAGTCAAGAGGATCCTACCTTTGCCTATACAGGGTTATCCCCTCAACTTTCCCAGGCACAGATATCTATCTGTAGCAGTTCTTAGATCACACCCTTTTGGGGAAGCACATGGCATTTCCCTTGAATGACAGGCTGTTGGTTTAATGACAGTTCAGATAATCATACCTGAAACCCAAACTCAAAGCAATATCAAATCACTGTCCCAAGAAATTTTGCCTCAACTAGCAAAATTTCACTAATCACAGCTTTGGGCTAGGTTATTAATGTTTATTTATCCTTTCTAGTTTAAATCCATCCTAGAGCTGAAATTAATTATTAAAAATTAAGAATAATTACACTCTGGCATTTCACATATACAGTGAATGCATGATAATTGATTCAAAAACCCCAGAAAAATACTGGCTATTGTAAGCCTCCAGACTAATGTCTAAATTGCCAGTTAACCCCTAAAACAAAATAAAATCTTTGAATCTAAGGTCAGTTGTTACTAAATAAAAGGTGTAACATCAATATATAGTATTTATAAACAGATACAATTTCATAATTCTCATAAGCAATGGCAAGACAGTCAGTCAGACAAAGCTCACTTTTAAGTATAAGAAAATTTGTAACTCCTTTACAAAACTTTGCAATCTGTTGTTAGCAGCTTCTCTCAAGAGTTAATTAGATTTTATAACCCTGCCCAAATAGAAAGTCCCAAAGAACTTCACAGATAAGGATATCTTAAGAAGTCTGTGGTGCTTTTTTTCTGCCAACAATAAATTATTATCCATTTTAAAGCAAAATGTACTCAATTAAATACTTAACAGCTTTCATACATTGTGATTGAATTCTTTAAGTGCTCAATTTGTAATCTAACACATCTAGATTAATAGAAAAGTTACTTTTCTAATGATACAATTGTGTCCCCCTCTGGGTATCACTTTTCATATTAACAGCATTTCTTATACAATGATTTCCCAAATCATAATATGAGAAAATGTAAAAAACTTAACAATAACAAACAATATTATGGATTTTTAAAACATAACACAAAACTTTTTTTGCCAGTCAAATAACATCAATTCAGTTGAATGCATTTCAAAATCCTCTTATATAGAAAATCACCATCTATCAATGTCATTTTATACCAATTGCATTTAAAAAAAACCCCAGTATAGAATAATAATACTTTATAAAAATAATACTTGAGGGGCGGCTAGGTGGCGCAGTGAATAGAGCAACGGCCTCAGACCCTTACCACAAAAACTAGCCGTGTGACCTTGGACAAGTCACTTAACCCCAATAGCCCTCCAAAAATAAAAAAAAAAAGAGATAGAAAGCTGACATTTATATAGTGCTTACCATGTGCCAGTTAAAGTACCAAGTACTTGGGGAGCAGCTAGGTGGCACAGTGAGTAAAGCGCCGACCCCAGAGTCAGGAGGACCTGAGTTTGGTTCCAGTCTCAGACACTTAACCCCCACACAAATTACTTACCCCCAATTGCCCTCCAAAAGGCAAAAAAAAAAAGTGCTAAGTACTTTTGATTATAATCTCATCTGATCCTCACAACAACTCTGGAAGGTAGGTGCTGTTATTAATCCATTTTGCAGATGAGGAAATTAAAGCAAAAAAGGGAAGTGACTTGCTCAGGTTCATATAGCAAGTAAGTTTCTGAGGCTAGACTTGAATTTTGGTTTTCCTGATCCATGCAGCTGCCAAGGGTATTGCCTTAATGCCAGATAACAAATGTATTTTGTATGAAGTTTAATTTATGACAATTATCTAAATAGGAGAACACATCTCACTTTAAATGAGACCACATTATAATTTAGTTCCAGGACAAACTTCAAATAAACCAGAACTGGATTTATAATCACAAATGGTAATATGCAAAGCCTCAATTTTCACTAGGACCATTGCTGCCAGCTAATGTAGAGTCCGCTGTTTCAATTATCTCACTTTCAAAGATTCATGGTGGTGATCTCACCTTCCCAACCCCCTCTCTCTTACGAAGCCCATCATGCTCCAAGGAGTAAGACATGCCCTTCTAATTGTCCTTCAAGGACAGAATTTAGCATGCTGTACTCAGTTCCATGCTGCAAGTTCATTTCTGTAGTTTCCATTTGGTAAACACTATATCTTGATAGTATACCATCTATCAGAAATTGGTAAATAGGCACCTTTCCAAAAAGTTTCTCACATCTTTATATTAATACAGTGAAATTAAAAAAAAAAACCTCAAACCTTTTTGTCAAAATTTCAGATGCTTTCTTCAAGTTACCCTCCATTCACACTGTCTGCAAAGAAATTCTACCTTTTTTAAAGTCCTCCCTATTCTCCTCTCATCTGTACTTGCTTAAACCTTCTATCAGATTTTTTTTCTTTTGTAGTGAACGTTAGTAAAAAAAAAAAAAAGCTTACAAACTTCAAAACCTTTTTTTTCTTTTTATACTCTAATTCTACACTTCAATTTACCTTTACTGCTTATCTATCTCATTTTGTTTCCAGTTATACTCTATCTACCACTTCATTGAATTTCTCCTATACAGATTTCCTTATATAATACCAGTTAATTGCAAAACTTTTATTTCTTGAGTTGCATAGTCTATTTCAATTTAAGTGACTTTGCTGCAAACTTACATAACTAGTTAAATTCTGTTGAATCATTTCAAGCTATCTTCACTTCTATTTATTCTTTAGTAGCTGAAACCACCTTCTACTAGGACGAAACCTTTTTTGCCCTCTAGGAAGGAGAGATGCATGTCCCATTTGTACTTAATCTTAATCCTAGTTGCAAACCTCCAAAAAAATCCACTAAAATGTTTTAGCAGTTAAAAAAAACCTTTAAACCATAATTTGGAAATTTATAGTAAAGACATTACATTTGACTTACAAATTTAGTCTCTAGTTTATAATGCCACAAATTTATACAAACCAGGAAGAAGGTTTCCTTCTTTTTTCTTCCTTATCTTTATCTCTGTAATCTATAATCTATAATCTGGTCAGGGTTATGAAATATTCTTCCTTATCTCCCACTGCAAATCAAAAGTCAGTGAGAGGTGGCGCAATGAATAGAGCATGGGCCCTGGAGTCAGGAGGACCTGAGTTCAAATCTGGCCTCAGACACTTGACATATATACTAGCCATGTGACTTTGGGCAAGTCACTTAACCACAAATGCCCTCCAAAAAAGCAAAAAAAAAAAAAAAGTCAATGAGAGTAAGTCATTGCTTAATATTACAGATGGTTAGGAGAGCTTCATTAGTCTTCCCCACAGTCTTTATGAGTGACTAGGTACTCTTCTTCAAAGTTCTGCATATAAACTACAGAGAAGAAATAAATAAATAATACTAAAATACTTGGAATTTCTCTTTTTATCTCTTCTTGCCAGTAACGTAAATGTCTTTGTTAGTAATGTACAGAAATAGTGGTGATTTATGTGGTTTGGTTTTGTATCCTGAAACTTTACTAAAGTCATTAATTATTTTGTTAGGTTTTTAATTGACTCTCTAGGGTGTCTAAGTAAGCCATTATATCATTTGCAAAAAAAATGATAGCTTTTTTCCCACCTTTTATTGCCTATGCTTATTCTTTCAATTTCTTTTTCCTTGTCTTATTCTTATAGCTAGCATTTCTAGTACAATGTTAAATAGTAATGGTAAAAGTCCTGGCTTCTCCCCTGAGGTTATTGGAAAGCCTTCTAGCTTATCCTCATTATAAATAATTCTTGTTTTTTGTTTTAGATACTCCTTATCAGGAAACTCCATTTATTCTTGTGCTTTCTTTCTAATGTTTTGAATAGGAATGGGTTTTGTATTTTGCCAAAAGTTTTTTGTGCAATTATTGAAATAATCATATGTTTTTGTTGCTTTTGTTGTTAATATGATTAATCATACTCACAGGTTTCTTAATATTGAGCTGTCCTTCATTCCTGACATTCATCCATCCTAGTCATAGTGCAGGATCCTTGTGATATATTGCCATGGTCCTCTTGCTAGTATTTTATATAAAATTTTCTGCATCAATATTCATTAGGAAAATTGGTCTATGGTTTTTTATTTCTCTGTTTTGACTCTTTCAAAACCATTTTGTGTCATAGAAGGAATTTGATAGGATTCCTTCTTTACATATTTTTCAGTTTATGTAGTATTAATCATTATTTAAATGTTTGATGGAATTTGCTTGTAAATCTATCTAGTCCTGGAGGGTTTCCCTCCTTCCTCCCTTAGGGAGTTCATTTATGGCTTGTTGAATTTCTTTTTCTAAGATGGAATTATTTAAGTATTCTATTTCATTTTCTACTAATCTGGGCAATTTATATTTTTAAATACTCATTTCATTTAGATTGTCAGTGTTTTTGGCATATATTTAGGAGAAATAGATCCTAATAATTGCTTTCATTTCATCTTCATTGGTTGTAAATTCACCTTTTTCATTTTTGACACTGGTGATTGATTTTCTTATTTCTTTTTATTATCAAATTAGCTCATATATTTTATGTGTTTTTAAAACCAGTTCCTAATTTTATTAATGTAATTTTGTAACTTTTAATTTTGTTAATTTCTCCTTTGATTTTCAGGATTTCTGTTGTGTTCTTTAGTTTGTTTTTGCTTTTTGGAGGGCAGGGCGATTGGGGTTAAGTGACTTGCTCAAAATACACAGCTAGTAAGTGTTATGTTGAGTGTCTGAGACCAGATTTGAACTCAGGTCCTCCTGACTCCAGGGCTGGTGCTCTATTCACTGTACCAGCTAGTTTCCCCTGCACACCCCCTCCCCTTTTAATTTGTTTTTGTTTAGTTGCATTCCAATTCATTGAATTGCTTTTTCTTTTCTGTTTGTGAAAGAATTCAGAGCTAAAAACTTTTCCCTAATTAATGCTTTGACTATATTCCAAAAATTGGGGGATCTTGTCTTATTGCTGTCTTTATCTTTAATGAAATTACTGTTTCTATGTTTTGTCCTTTGTTCCACCTATTCTTTAGGATTAAGTAATTAATTTTAATCTAGTCTTCAGAAGCCCTTTACTGAATGTAATTTCATTGCATTATACTCAGGAAAAGATGTACTTAATAATCCTGCTCTTTGGCATTAATATAGTGTTTATTTTTCTGAAGATGCCTTGCATAGCTGAGAAATAGATGTACTTTTTCTGTTCTTATTTATTAATCTCAAGAGGTAACTTTTCTAAAATTCTAAATTTAATTAATGTCTTTCTTGTTTATCTTATGATTAGATTTATCTAGGACTAAGGTATAAATTGAGGTTCCACTTGTACTATAGTTTTACTGTTTCCTCCATTTAACTTTTCCTTTAGGAATTTAGATGCTTTGTCATTTGGCACATATATGCTCAGTATTGATATTAATTTATTTTCTATTTTACCTTTCACAAAGTATAGTTTCCCTGTTTATCTCTTTTAATTAGGTTTATTTTTGCTTTTACTGAAACATAATTGATTCTACTCCAGTCTCTTATTTTAACTCTCTGAATATCTTTCTGTCTGAAGAATGTTTTTTGTAAACAACATATTGTTGGATTATGATTTCTAGTACATTCTGCCCTTCTCTTCTTATTTTTGAGTTCATCCCATTCACATTCACAGTTATGGTTGCTAGCTGTGTATTTTTCTCCATCCTATTCTTTTCTAATTATCCTTTCCTTTTTCATCCTGTCCCCTCTTTAAGAATATATTTTGCTTCTGGCCATTTCCTCTCTAAAGTTTCCTTCCCCCTTTTTCCCTCCCCCCACCCTTTCTCTTTATCCCTTTTCATCAGGAATACTTTAAAATCTTCTATTTAATTAAATGTCAATTTTTTCCCTGTAGGATTATTCTCTATCAGTTAGCTGTAATCCTAAATCCTTTATGTCCTGGAATGTCACATTCCAGACCTGAGGACTTCTGAATCTTATGTGATCCTAACAGTGGTTCCTGAATTCTTTTTTTTTTTTTTCTGGCTTCTTGCATCAATTCTTTCGCTTGATTTCTGGATATTGGCTATAATATTCCTGGGAGTTTTTATTTTGGGGTTTCTTTTAGGAAGTGACTGGTGGAGTCTTTAAATTTCTACTCTCTTCTGGTTCTAAGATAGCTGGACAGTTTTGCTTTATAAATTTTTGAAATATACTGTAGACACCGTTGTGTAGGCTCATTTTTTGTTCATGGATTTTAGGCAGTACAATCATTCTTAAATTATTTCTCCTTGATCTGTTTTCCAGGTTAGTTCTTTTCCTTGTGATATATTTCACATTTTCTTCTATTTTTTAATATTTTGACTTTGTTTTGTCATTTACTATTGTCTCATAGAGTTATCAGCTTCTCATTGACCAGTAATTATTGTCTTTAGTAAAACTTTGTATCTTTTTTTACCAAACTATTTTCTTTTCATATCTTTCTTTCATAGCTCTAATTTGATTTTTAAAATAATTTTAGCTCCTCCTCTAACTCTTTCTTTGACCCTTCTAGGAATTCTTGTTGTCCTTATTCCAATCTACACTTTTCTTTGAGGCTTTGCTTCTAGATGTTTTTAAGACATTATTGTCTTCTGTGTTTGAGTCTTGACCTTCCCTATCACCGTAGTAAGGCTTTATGATTAGGTTCTTTTTTGTATGCTTATTCTTCCAGCCTATTTCTTGACTTTTTACTTTCTTAGTGTTGGTCTTTGCTCACTTTGGGGAGGGGATGGGGGGAAGATGGGTGTGGCACGACAGAATGTCTAGCCTGAGTCTGTCCCTTTGTGTCTTGTTGCTTTCTTTTTTTTTTTTTAAGGGGGGAAGGCAGGGCAATTGGGGTCAAATCACTTGCCCAAGGTCACACAGGTAGTAAGTGTTAAGTGTCTGAAGCTGGGTTTGAGCTCACGTCCTCCTGACTCCAGGATTGGTGCTCTATTCACTGTGCCACCTAGCTGCCCCTAGGTCCTGTTGCTTTCACAGTACAATCTGTGGGCCTCTAAATTTTAAGTGCTTCCAAAGTAGTGTGTTCTGTAAGAAGGTCTGTCCACTTCCTTCCTCTTCTGAGCTTTGCAGTTTGCATCTGTTGGCTTGTTTATAGTTGAATCTTAGTAGATTACTTCTGGCCTCAGTAACTATAAATTTTATGGGAAGTGATGAAAGTTCATAGTAACTGAACTGCTTACTCTCTCTTGGTCCCTTGACCTGATTATTCCACTGTAGGCTTATGGACTGAATTCAAGATTAGAAATGAGTCACTTTTCTGCATCTGGGCTCAAAGCCACATAACTAAGTTTCTGGGATTTATTCCTTTCTCAGTACTCAGCTAGACCTCATGCTCAGAGAGGAACTCTTACTCCTCTCTGCCCTGTATTTGTGACCCAGAACTGGGTAATGGGAAACAAAGATAGTGGATGGTACCTGTTCCTACAGCCAGTTCTAGTTCAGGTGTCCTGAGATGTCTTTCTGCCCCAGTGCTTCCTGCCCTGATGCTCTGTCTTACCTCATTTTCTCTATGTGGGCACTGGAAGGCCCCCTAACACTGCTGCTGCATCTGTGCTGTATGCCTGACCAGCCCCCAACTCAGCGTCTGCAGACCTCCCTGCCTTCCTCAGATGCCCTTGGCTAGAAAAATGACCTATTGTGATTTTACCAATCAGAGTTTGGTCTGATGCATCTTCCAGGAGACGTGGAGGAAATGTGCTGAGTAAATTGGGCAAAGATGCTTCCTCTCATTCCACCATCTTGACTCTATCTCCCTGTGTCTTTTCTCTCAAAAACAGAAATCAGAAGAATAGGTTCTCACTTCTCCCAACCTCTTGACAGCTATAATCCTCTCAAAGGCACAGAGCCTCAAATAATCACTTTCCCCAATGAGAAATGTCTCAGATGATAGACTTAAGCCTCTGACTACAGGTCTATATTTCAAAGAGATGGAAAAAAAGAGGAAAAAGACAAAAGTGTACAAAAATATTTATAGAATCTCTTCTTATCATTGGAAAAATTAGAAACAGAAGAGATACCCATCAATTGGGGAATGTGATGAAATGCTATTGTGTTATAAGAAATGATGGAGAGGATAGTTACAGTGCATCCTAGAAAGACTTATAAAGAATGAAATGAATGGCATCATTGTAAAATCAAACATTTTAAAACATCTTAGAACGCTAATCAACAAACACAATAACTAACCACGATTCCAAAGGAATCATAATGAAATATGTTCCCAAGCTCCTAACAGAAAGTTGAAGGATTCAGAGTTCAGATGAAGATTTTTTAAAAATAGCCAATGGTGGAATTTGTTTTACTTGACTGTATGTTTGTAACACAAATTTTGATTTTCTTTATTTCTCATTGAGGGAAGGAGATATGGAGGGAAAAATAGATTTGCAATGAAAAAAAATTTTTTAAGAGAATTGACTATTGCTGACCACTCAACAGATTTAGAAAGGAGAAATAGCGTCTGCTCTTGTTTCCTTCTTCCCTTCTTCTGAAAGTATGGTCTGGAAGTCCCTCTTTGTCACTTGCTTTGAGTAAAGGAAGAAGCCTAACTCCTTCCCATCCCCCAGCTATGGTACCTATTCATGTATGGCACCAGACACATGTTCTGACTTTAAAAGCCTTATCCTGGACTTCATTTTCTTGGCTGCCTCTTCTGCCTGTGTTTCTTTCCCTGAGGATAGGTCATCAAAGAACAATTCTAAGATTGCTGGTTCCAGCATTGGAGAGAACCTCATGAGTTAAGGAGCTCCTAGATTCTTCATTTGAAGCAGACAGGTGCAATCAGGTGGCATTTTATCAAAGTATGTCCCTCTTGGAAAAGGTAACCACAAATAAGGAAATCAGCCCAAGTCATCCCCTGCCTGATCAGAAGATAGGAACTTGGAAGGAGCTGTCAAGGCAAAAGTGAAATGACTGTTCAGTCCCACAAAATGTTTGATGTTTGGGGGCTTTCAGCATCAGCCACCCAGTAGGAATTATGGGTTACTGTTTTATATTTTAAGATAATGCACCCTTTTCAGTCTTATGTGTCTTGTGTATGTTTGGTGCTGTTTGAATAGAGGGCTAATTACTCCTTTCTGATCCCCACCCTTGATGGACAGTGCCATTCTTTCCCAGCCCCATCCCTGGAGAGTGACTTTCTCTCTAACCTCTACTGTCTTAGCTGATCTCAAGAAAGAAACAACAGAAAAAGGAAAGTAATACTTTGAATATCAGTTTCTATTCACCCTAGACTGCTCCTAACCAAAACTGCTGACTTTGCCTAGGGGAACAGAGATCTACATTTTTTCACTGCTCTGGCAATATAAAAAAATTTTGAATCAATATTTTTCTTTTGTTTTCTTTAAGCTGGCAAGCCAAGAAATGTCAGTGCCCTCTTTCCTGTCATTAAAAGAATCTATCTCTTCCCTTTCCTTTGCCCCTTCATTTCTGACTATTAGTTTCTGCTCTTAAATTCCACCTCTGCCCAAAAGATTTTCCTGCCACCCTTCTGGCTGATAGCTAGTGCCTTTTCATTTTCAGATGACCCACGTAATACTCTGTATATATCTTTTATATACCAACTATTTACATGTTTTCTTTTCCATCAGAATGTCCAACGCTTGAGAACAAGAACTGGTTTTTGCCTTTTTTCATAGCACAGTGTAAGCATCTAATACATGCTTGTTGATTGACTTGAGTGAATACTTTTTAAAAAAAATTTGTTAGACCTTAAGACAGATGTACTTTCTTTTTACTTTTTTTCTGAGTTATTCAGAGTGTTGCTAGAATAGAAATAAATGTCAATTTCAATAAATTCACTTTTAAATGCATTTTAAACCTTTCTTTGAATATTATTCTTTGCAGCAATTGGAGAACTGGAAGATATAGATTGGTACAATCCTCAAGGAGAGAAGATAGTTTCTACACAGAGAGTAGTGGTACAAAAAGAAGGTGCAAGGTCCCGACTAACTATTTATAATGCAAATATAGAGGATGCTGGAATATACCGGTGTCAAGGAACAGATACTAAGGGACAGACTCAAGAAGCTACAGTTGTTTTGGTGATTTATCGTAAGTCGTTTTAAAATAAACTTTAATTTATTTTTCATGTAATACTTTAAAAACAATTTCAGTAAAGATGTTTAGATAATTCCCCATAGAATACAGTTCTTAAAACAATAGTATTACACTAGCAAAGCAAATATAAATCTTTTGGTTTTGATTCTTTTAGTAAAATGGAATGAATTGACAATGCTTTCATTCTTTCAGACCACTGTACAGTATTTGTAATATTGAACATGGTAATTTTTTAGTGTATAGAGCTAGCATGGAAAATTTTAAAGAGAGATAAGATCTTTGGAGAAAGATCACTATAGAAGTAATTTTGTAATAGGTGGTGGCAATGAAATCTTTCTTTAAAACAGCTCAAGCTCATAGGCTTATTAGAGACTTATGAGGAAATTTAGACAGGTTGACGTTCCACTAAGCCTGTCACAAGAAGATATGTGACATTTTCATCTTTGGAGGAAAATAAATTTTATAGAGAAAAATACATTTTACACAAAATAATACATTATATCTGACTCTTTGTGAAGTTTTTAACTTTAAAAAAAAAGCCCCATTCATTCCAAAGTGGACATATGGTAATTATATGTGGGGGAAGCACTGAATTTGGAGTCAGAAAACCTCAGATCAGATCTTGGCCTTTCCCTATAAGACCTTGGGCAAGTTACTTCATATCTGTGACCATATGAGGGGCTGGGACTAAGTGATCTAATATTTCATCTAGCTCTAAATCCTGTGATACTATGAAAAAAAAGACAAAAGATTTTGCAGGATTAGTTTAAATAACAAATCTACTATTACATTAATTTACTTGGACTTGGGTGGAAAAATAAGAGATACTACATTTTATCCTTTTGGTTTTCTTATTACAGAAAAACTCACTTTCAAAGAAGTGATATCACCTCAAGAATTTAAACAAGGAGAGGATGCAGAAGTGGTTTGCCAAGTTAGCAGCTCACCTGCGCCCATTGTTAGCTGGTTGTATCATAATGAGGAAGTCAATACTCATTCTAACAGTTAGTATTTTGGTAACTTGCTAAGTTTTAAATTATAATTATAATATAATTAAAAGGCATTTATTTTTCTCTTTCTTCACTCCAAAAATAAAGCCATTTGCCATTAAAATATATAATTGATCTTAAGTAAAATGAACATATACTCTGTCTGACATGAATAACAATTATCTTTTAAAGAACTAGCACTGTATTTGAAGTCAGAAGACCTGGGTTTAAGCTTAAGCTTTGCCACTTATCAGGTATGTGATTTTGGACACTCTCATGCACTCTGTTTCTTCATTTGTAGCATGTGAATAATAATACTTGCATCACCCACCTCACAGAGTTTTGTGATGATCAGATAAGGTAATGCAAGTAAATCACTTTGAAAGTGGTAAAGTATATGGAAGAAAAAACAATACTTTAATCTGCATTTGAGGCACAAGCCTGCCAGATACAATTTATTAATTGAACTATTCTAATTCTTTATCTTCTCTTCTTAGAGAAGGAATCCAAAGGGTCAGAAATCAATCCTGTTTTTGCTCTTTCACCAAGAAATTTTTGCATTACAATTTATAGTATTCCCAAAGAATAGACAAATTTTTACAATAATAACAAGGTTCAAGTAGTAGTTTATTCATCAACCAGAAAAATAGTCACTTAAAATAAGATGTTGGTACATCCTAAAGAATAATTTTTCTAAACTATTCAATTCTCTGTTCACCAGCTTCTTTCAAAGATTCTCCTTTCTAAGAGGTGAACATGAGATACTTCTATTAACTGAATTAGTCAAAAACATCTTCCTTCTCTTAGTATGATCATTATCCTAATTCATTCATGGCTCACACTCCACCATTTATCTCTTCTGACCACTACTCTAATTCTGTCTTCAGAGAGGATAGAATTTTCCTCCTCTTCCCACATTTATGCTTTTAAACAGTTTCCACACATAAAATGGTTATGCCTTCAATAAAGGGAAGAAAGGGAATCCCTAGAAGTTTGAGTACTCATAAGGTTTTCTCCATTCTGGTAAGTCTGGAAAGACTGAAGAAATGTTTATTTCTTAATATTTCTGAAAGGGGATGGGGAGGCTTAGTGGACTTCTACATGTATACTGTGTAATCTTTATTTTTTATTATATGTATAAATGATTTCTAGAACCTTAAAACACTGGACTAAAATATTGTAAGTTCACAAGAATATGTCTTGGTAGATTTTGGAAATCTCATATGCCTCTAGGGTGAATAAAAGATGACAGTAAAAGGGTAAAGCATGTGGCAGTCCAGTTATAAATAACATGGTCTGGTAATTTCCTCTTTCTGTATAAAAGCCTGTATGACTATAGATCAATTGACAGGTAACTATTAAATACTATAAATATGAGAGCATTTTTTCAAATCAACTTCAAGATTTTTATTGAGGGAGATAAAAATATAAACTAATTTGACATCTGAAATAGAAAGGATGATTTATCTATCTTGCTACTTTATCATTATATAGAAGAAGTAATATCAAATTAGAGCCTTCCTCTTGTACCTATTGATAGAAAGGTATGAAAACTGAATCACTTTAAATTCTCAGTTTCCTAGCTAAAACACAAAATTCTTTTTTGTGTGTTTCAAAGAGTTTAAAGGTTTGCAACATGAATGGAATATTACTATTTGCAATTGTTTGTGAATATGTGTTTAATTGGTTTTATTTCAGTTCTGTCATCATCAGTATGTTTTCTTTCTATCTTGAATCATTTTATATTCCTTCCTTCTTTTCCTCCCTGTCTCTCTTTCTGTGAAAATATGAATGGGTAAATATTCTTAAATATTCAAAGAATGCTATTCTGTGGAATAATACTGAATTGAGAACAGTATTAACGTATATGCAAAACCAGACTACAATTCCATTTTCCTTTTTGTGTCAAACCTTATCTTTGTTTCCAAAGTTGTATCAGGGCTTTCTGACTCCCAAGTCCTTGACTTCATCTTCTGCCTCATTTAACTGCCCAAGAATCTCAGTAAGTTTGTTACTATGGTTTTATGTGTATTTTTAAGAAATACAGTCATACTCTACATGACACAATTAATTGGTTTTATTTTAATGAATAGAAAAAAATTATAAGACTTGTAGGGAGGAGGCATGGACCCATGTCTTTGTGGAAAAATTACTTAATACCTTCAAGCCATAATTTCCTCATCTATAAAATGAATATATTATGAGATAATATTTTTATTATAGGATATATTTTTTACATATTACTTGTTACAGGATGGGGAAAGTAAACTTTAACTATTTCAGTACTTTTAACACAGCAATGTTCTTACCTCTTTGTGTCTGTATCTATATCTGTATCTGTGTGTGTGTGTGTGTGTGTGTGTGTGTGTTTCTGTGTCTGTGTGTAGTATCATAAGCTCTCCCGACCTTGGCCTTTGCAAGGCTCTCCTCCATTTCTGGAATGCCCTCCTCTTAGAATCCATAGCTCCCTTTAAAGCCCACCTCAAGGGCACCCCCCTATCTGAGGCTTTTCATGAGCCCTGCCTCTACCTAACTTCTCTTGTTCCCCCCCTCTCTCCATCCCCACACTGGCTGTGGACTCACCTGGACCAGATTCATGGCTAAGGAGAAGCTGACCTCAAAATGAAATCAGTCTTTTCTGCCTTATAAACCCCACTCCGCCCTCCCCCCACCACACACACACACCAAGGAAAATCTTAGAGATAAATTTTTAAATATGACTCTTATCTAGGATCTCCCTGAAAGGGAATGAATGACATGGTCCCTTCTAGAATGATACAAAGGTATAAAATAAGAATGAGCATAGAACAGCTATTTATTTCCTCATCTACAAAATAATGTTTAAAACACACACAGAAAAGATTCATTACCCTTCTTTTTTTTTTAACAAATATTTAAAACATAAAGTAGTGGTATCAAACTCAAATAGAAATTGGGCATTAATCCATACATTAGTTTCCCTGCAGGCCACCCAATTAAACTGTACATAAGGAATCCTGTAGACCACATATTTGTGGAAGGAAAATGGACAAAGATCCACTCTGGAAGAAGCACAGTCAGTCAGATAAAATGTTAAGGAAGAACATGGATTGTTCTGAGAAACAGAGAAACTGACCTTGAGATGAATGGGCTGCAAGGATCTATTTGCAGAGAGCATTAAGTGAGATAACAATGGTTGTAGGGCATTGTGGTCTATCAGCTTATTTTTATGTGACTAATTTTAGAGTTTTGAAGTTTATAATTGACAGAATTATAAAATCATAATTATAAAAATCAAGTAGCTATTTGATGGCAATAAGAGGATTATATAAGGAGTGTCAAGTTCATACATGACTGAAAAGAATTTTTTAAAGTTTCATTTCATAAGGAATCACCAGGAAGCTTTGCTTTGAAGCATTAGGGACAGTTAAGGAGTCAACAGGAAAGCAAAGAAGCCAGTTTTGTAAAAATTTTGTGATAATACCACACCCCTCCCCCCAAAAAAATCCTACATTAGCTACTTTCCAAGCTGTGAAGAAGCTTTGTGAAGAGATAACATTTTGCGAAGAGATAAGAGATAAGGTTTCTGTCTGAAAAAACTGACCCTGCAGTAGCTTTTCTGGGAAAGTGCTAATTGGAAAAATGACAGTTGCTTTTCTGATTGGCTGGATAGAGGCAGCAGCAGTTGGAAACTCATTGGCTGAAAATTAAATCCTGCTGGTGTGTGAGAGAAGGGAAACCTCTCACCTACACATTTCCCCAATGCTTCCCTTGATTGTTTAAGGAAGACAAATGGGGAGAGAGTAGATTTTCTGTCTTTTTTTACTGTGAACTGTGTCTTGCTGTGAGGAGAGTCTTGGAATGGAATGGACAAAGCAACAGTTTGCACATCTGAATAGCTGGGCCCCCATCCTGTTGAGGGTGAGTGAAAATAGATACTCCATTGCTTCAAAAGTAGAAGGACAGCGGGTGGCTAGGTGGTGCAGTGAATAGAGCACCAGCCTTGGAGTCAGGAGGACCTGAGTTCAAATGAGGCCTCAGACACTTAACATTTACTAGCCTTGTGACCTTGGAAAAGTCGCTTAACCCCAATTGCCCTTCCCCCCTCCAAAAAGTAACGACAACAACAAAAATTTTTTAAAAGAGTAGAAGGACAGCTTTGCCAAACATGGTAGCAGAGAGCACCAGATATACAGGAGAGAATCGATTCCATATGATACAAAGTGGTCCTGAAGTAACCAAGGAGATCAAGGCCTCCTTGTTGTTACATATTTGTTCTTAAGAAATATAACCATATTTTACATGATGTCATTAATTGGTTTTTAGAAAAACAGTGAGTAGAAAAAAAGTTACAAAGCACAGTACTGGATTTGTGGTCAGGAGACATGGATGTGTCCGGAGTTGTGAGGTGCAATACATGGGTTTCCCAAATCATATACCTGCCTTCTAGGTTTCTTGTGTGTGCCCATTCTCCTCCATGAATATTTCATTCAGGGGCAGGAGGGTTTTGGCTATTTGTGTATTTGCTTTCTTTTGAGTCACTGTGGTGTTTGGTCTTCTGCAGTCGTAGCTGGACATTCCAGTCATCCGAATTCTTAAATCTTTCAGAATTCTTTGGCTTTAAAATGTTATTGTTATAATATAAGTTGTACAAGTTTGGTTCACTTTACTCTGAATCGATCTATACAAGTCTTCCCAGGATTCAATGAAACTATCTCGTGTCAATTCTTACAGCACAACAACCATTTCCATTACATTCATATACCATAATGTGTTCAGCCATTCCCCAATTTATGGGTACCCCTTTAGTTTCTAGTTCTTTGCCTCTCAAGAACAAGGACTATCTTTTGCTTTTCTTTGTAACTCTAGCATTTAGCACAGTGCCTGGTACATAATAGATAACTTCCTGTAGACTGACAAAAAAAACTTTTAAATATTGTATGCATATAAGCCCTTCTTCTCTTTCTTTGATCTTTCTGGGGTATAGGCCTAATAATATTATCACTGGGTCACAACATTTGGTGATTTGCGGGGCACAGTTCTAAAATACATTCCAGAATGGCTAGACTAATTCTTGATTTCATCAACAGTATATTACTGGGATGGCTAGGTGGCTCAGTGAGTAAAGTGCTGGCCCCAGAGTCAGGAGGACCCGAGTTTGGTTCTGGCCTCAGTCGCTTAACACCCACACAAAAAAAACTAGCTGCGTAACTTTGGGCAAGTTGCTTAACCCCAATTGCCCTCCAAAAGGCAAAAACAAAAACAAAAAAAAACCAGTACATTACTGTGCTTGTCTTTCCTTAGCCCCTCCTACAAGAAACATTTTCCATTTTGTCATCTTTGCCAATCCAATGGATATAAAGTAGTATCTCTGAGTTGCTTTAATTACATTTCTCTTATTATTAATGATTGGGTGTTTGTTTCTTCTTGTTGTTTAATTGGGGTCCTTCCTCTGAAAAACTGCATATTTATATCTTTGTATCATTTATCAATTAGAAAATGACTCTTCTTCTTTAAATATATAAAAATAAGATCTTTATCAGAGAAACTTGCAATGAGATTTTTCCCCCACATTAACTTTTTCCCTTCTACTTATAGCTACATTGTGAAAAACTTTTAAATCTTATGTGATTTAAAACTGTTGATTTTATTTTCCATAATACTCTCTATCCCATATTTGCAATGGAACTTTTCATCCCTATCTATAGATCTGAAATACAATTTTTTCCATTCTCCTCTAATTTCTTTATGATGTGACTACAGTTATCCCTTCTATGATATGGGGATTAGCACACTGCACCCCCCATGATCTGGAAAATCCACATAAAATTTTTTGACCTTCCCTTCATACCAGTCTGATTTTTTTCTTTTTTGAGGTGTTTACAGTATCTTATTGTAAAATTGAGTTAACTATTTTTCTGTGTCATCTGCTGGCCTTCACATTTCCACCACTTTTACAAAATTCCCCAAAAATTTCCATTTAATTTCTTATGCTGATCTGCAATGTATAGAAACTATGATGGGGAAAGTCATGATGTAAAAGGGAAGACTCGTGTGTGTGTGTGTGTGTGTGTGCGTGTGTGTGTCTGTATATAAAATGTTGTTCCATGCCATATATCAAGATTAGCTCTAAATGTCTATTTTAATATTAAGTATATTTTGTATTAAGTATATATTAAAATGTATACTACTTCAAATATGTATATATGTACATACACACACATATATATCTTTATATATATGTACATACACACACATATATATATCCATTTGGAGCTAATCTTGGTGTATGACTTGAAATACTGTTCTAAATCAGATTTCTTCCAGACTGCTTTCTATAGGATCTAGTACCTGTATGTGGGAATTCATAGGAGTTAGGGTCCCAGGGTCTGGACTGGAGGTCTAAATCTTTGGAAGAGTTGCAACCTATTTATAAAGTACACCAGTACCAGAGGAGCTCAGGCAAACATAATTTTGAATGTGCCATTGCCATTTAGCCATATAAGCCTCCTTTGACATATTTATCTTGTTAGAGGGACCATCTTGTATCACCCAACCCATATCATCATAAGCAACTCTTGAACAAAGGGTAATTTTATGACCCTGTGTCATCTAGTTAGTAGTAATGAGGGCCCAATAACATGTGAGCAACTGTTTTCAAAAGTAGGATAATGAGTGATGACTTTAAAGAACTTCTAGAACTCCAGAAACCTAAAAGTTGCTTATCCCATTTACCCCTTTGCTGCCTGCCTCTCAGCCTGGTTTTTATGAACAGAGACCTTGTAGCAGCAAGCACCCAAGCATACCCGTGATGGCTGCCAACACAGGTTCTTAGATCTGCTTTTCTAAAGGAAAGCAACTCAAAATGGGTTAACAATCTTGGTTTACTCAAACATATGTCATTTACCTAGTTCAGGGGAAAAAGGTCAGCACCCCAAACTTCAAAGGATGCAAACAAGTTACAAGCAGACAATAAATACAGAGAAACATCAGCAGACAGGGCTTCCAGCTTGTCTGACTATTACATCCATACCTAGTCAGTTACCAGAGAGGGAAGCACCAACATCTGGGTTTTCAAAGCCAGGGGACTCAACGGCTGCCCAGAGTCTTGTCTGGTCAAATCACAAAACTCTTCTCAAAGTGAGCCCCAAAACAAAACCTCACATCAGGGTGTATATATAGCCTTCTCCTGGATCAGAGAATGTCACAACCCTCTTGACTCACTGCCCAATCACAAAGCACCAAGGTGTAGGTGTTACTGCCCAATTATCTCTCCTTCCCTCTTCCCAGAGACCTATACCCTATAACAAATAGTATTTTTAAGAGAGGGGGAAAAATCAGCACAATTGACTGATGCATTTAAAAAGTCTAAAAACATCTGCAGTGTTTAACATCTATGGATCTCTTATCTCCATGAAAGAGTAAGTTGGGGATATTCTTTTGCATCTCTTCAAGTCCTGATTGATCTTTATAATTTTGTCATATTCTGTTTTAATTGTTGTTTCAGTGAATTCTTTCCATTTACACTTTTGTAGTTACTTTATATTTTTGTGTGTGTGGCTCTGCTTGCTTCACTCCATATCAGTTCATGTAGATCTTTCTATGATTCTTTGTGAAAAACATCATTCTTATAGTACAGTAATATTCCATTGCTTTCACCACCATTTGGTGTGGCCCCATTCCCACTTACTCTCTTCTGCTCACCCCTCATCCCCTTTTCTCATTTCTTATCCCTTTCCTTTTGGGGGTTCTGTTTAATAGCACTTTTTTCTCTTCTGCTTTTATCTGGTTATATAATTCTTGCCCTCTCTTTTCTCTTTCAATGAGTCGAATAGATCCCACCCTTTCTTTAGATTCCTTCTCTTCCTTTCTTCCCTTTCAACTAGTCCTGTCCATTCATTTTTAATTTTTGTACTTTTTTCTGAAAAGAATTTCTCTTACTCTCTTAATTACCAATCCTTTCTGACTGCTGTATCCCCATTCTCTTATTAATGCCCCCTGTAGTTATCTAGTTCTCCGTACTTCTCATGCAGTTGAAACTCTCAAGGTATGTGTTCTATGTTTTCCCCTGTAGGCAGCTCCTACCATTGTTCTGTAGAGCTTGCCCTATGGATTCCCCTTCTCCATTGTGTCTCACTTCCAGAATAGTGACAATTATTATAAGTATCAAGCAAGAACACTGCCTCATGGTAAGTCCCTCTGCCATCACATCTCTTATACGGCTTACCAATGATCTATATTCTTTCAATTACCTTTTTCCCCTGTTGTAATGGAATACCAAGGAAAGGCAACTTCCCAAGGTTCAAAATACCAGCATAGGTGCTCTCCATTTTATTCAGTGACAAACCAAGAACAGAGAAGATCAAAACATGACATCATTCCAAATACAGCATTTACTAAGTGTGATTAAATAATCTCCAAGTACTACCCCACCCCAGGACCTTACATTCATTCAATCAATTACAGAGTCCCTGTTCTAAATACTACTCCACCCCTAGGCTGTACTTTCATTTAGTCCACCACAAAGCCCCTCTTCTCAAATGGAGATTAGTTTCCAATCTAAGTAAAGTACATTCATTTGTTCAACCATAGAACACAAAAAGGTCAAAACTTCCCCACCCCTGGATCACAATTGAATCTACCCCAGGGTTACATCAAGTTTAAGCACAGCACTTAATACCCAAATGGAGGTCTTTTCTTCATCTTGACACATGAGGCAAGTTCTCAGCAATCTTAGTTCCTGGGGAGACAAGGCTTAGCAAGGCCACAAGATACATTGCCAGTCCCTTCATTAATTCATCCTCTGTCTGTAGAACAGTCCTAGAACCCCTGAAAACATTAGCAAAACCCTCTCCCAGGATTTCTGTAAACATACAACAAGAAAATCCTTCTTCAGGGCTTCTGAACCAACAGAAAGGTTCCCAGACCCCTGCAACAACAGCACTGCCCTTCACAAGTGGACAGTATTCACTCTCTGTCTGCAGGACAGTCTTAGTAGCTCTGAACCAACAGAAAGGTTCCCAGACCCCTGCAACAACAGCACTGTCCTTCACCAGTGGACAGTATTCATTCTCTGTCTGCAGGACAGTCTCAGTAGCTCTGAACCAACAGAAAGGTTCCCAGACCCCTGCAACAACAGCACTGTCCTTCACCAGTGGACAGTATTCACTCTCTGTTTGCAGGACAGTCTCAGGAGCTCTTAGCCAACAGCCAGGTTCTAGGACTTCTTCAAGAACAGGACTGTCTTTCACCAGTGGACAAATCTGGCAAAACAACATCAAAACAGACAGACAAAGTACAGCAAAACAGCCAAGTCTCCTCAGTCCTTGGCAGGTCTCAAAAGTCCAGGGCAATTCAAAGTGGCCCCCAGCAATTCTCTCAGTCTCTCTCTGCCTCCACGAGGGTGCTGCTTCCAAAAAGTTCTTCTGCCTCTCTCTTGTGTCTCTTCAAATCTACGTCACCAGCTCCTCCCAGTTCAGGACTCTCCCTTCACATCAACAAGCTCTGAGTTCTAACACAATCAGTTTGAAAACCAAGCCAATACAGGGGGATCTCTGCATTCCATTACTATCACACCTGTTTGTCTCAAAATCTCTTCTCTGGTTCCATATCCTGCCATTCCCCATGACTCCTGTTGCCCCCATGAGTTCTGACTACACTCCCCACCCCCACCACCCCTTTAGAATGGATTTTTCAAGAACCAAGTCTTCCAGACCACACTGAGTTAATAGCGCCTGTAGCAGCAAACACTGCAGGGTCCCCAGGGTGACTGCCAACACAGGTTCTTAGATCTGCTTTTCTAAAGGAAAGTAACTCAAAATGCGTTAACAAGCTTACTTTAATCAAACACATATATTTTACCTAGTTCAGGGGAAAAAGGTCAGCACCCCAAACTTCAGAGTATATAGACAGAAGTTACAAACAGATCAAGCAGACAGGCTTCCAAACTGTCCAACTGTTACATCCATACCAAATCACATTTACCAGAGAGGGAAGCATCAATATCTGGGTTTTCAAAGCCAGGGGATTCTCAACGGCTGCCGAGTCTCATCTGGTCAAATCACACAACACTTCTCAAAGTGAGCCCCAAAACAAAGTCTCACATCAGGGATTTTATAGCCTTCTCCTGGGTCAGAGAATGTAACAACCCTCTTGACCGAGACTGCCCGACAAAGCACCAAGGTGTGGGTGTTCCTGAAAAACAAGCCTCCCACCACAGGCTCCAGGTGCACTTAACCTAGGGGAAGGGAAGATCTTAAATATTTACATTCCCATAACAGCTCCCTATCTCTCTTCATGAATCATCTCTATTCACCCATAGAAACCATTGTTAATGCACCTTCCTCTCACCACCAAAGCAAAAGCCTCCCTCTTTTTCCCATCCTTTTCAGTACTTCCATCTTCTTCCTCACCCACTCCTCAGTAACCTTGTCTTTTACTGAGACTATAAATATCACTTTCCCCTCATTGATAGTCCTTGAGTTGACCCAGATGCATTACATATTCCTCTCTTTCCTCCTGGTCCCTTCCACCCTACCCCCCTTCATGTACCCTCCTGTGTTGTAGTTCCACAAAAAAAAAAACATTAATTCACCTGTGGATAGTGTATTGCCAGGTTCTCCCCTAGTGTCCCAGGCCTATATCCTCATTATTAAATCCACCAGATTTCTACCTTCATCCGTCTCCTCATATATATTTAGAAAGAATGTCTCCCTGCTGTCACACTGTTGCTATTGCTGTCCTTGACTGGTACATTTGTTCAACCATTCTATATCTCTTTGGTCTAATTGGTGAGGTTTTGCTCTTCAGATTTCAGTATTTCCATTCTGCTCATTATTTTTGCTATGAAGACCATAAATTCTGCTCTTATAAATTACATTCAAGCCAAGATTACCTGCCAATTTCCATCATGCTCTAAGTGATATAATATAGGGTGAAGTCTGATTACTTTGTGTTACAAGTTTTGCTAAGTTTCTGACTCTATTGAATGACAAAACTGCAGACTTTCCCCTGGTTTGAACTCTTTTGTTTTTGTTCAGTCATGTCCAGCTCTTCGTGACCCCATCTGGGGTTTTCTTGACAAAGATACTGGAATGGTTTGTCATTTTCTTCTCCAGCTCATTTTACAGAGGAGAAACTGAGGCAAACAGTTAAGTGACTCACCCAGGACCACACAGCTAGGAAGTGTCTGAGACTGGCTTTGAACTCAGGAAGATGAGTCTTCCCAACTCCAGACCCAGCACTCTATTCCCCATGTTCCCAGCTGCCCATGACTTGAGCTCTACACAGGTTCAAACCAAAGGAATTGTAGGCTCATCCTTGGATTGAGCTTCTTGTGATATTTACTAAGTTTGCAAGCTTCAGCCCTTGTCTGGGAACCCACAAGTACTAATTCAAAGTCAGAGCCACATAGTGGCTGCTTATGTGTTTCTGTTCCAGATCCATATCTAATACAGAGCCTCAGACTCTGTCTCTTGCTCTGGCACACATCTGACCACTGTGACCCAGCTTCTGGTTCAGAGTGATATAGCTGCAGACTGGTTTCTGGTCCTGCTCCTTGTTGACACTGTCACATGAAACACAACCCCTTCCAACTCTGAATGTCTAACTATGGCTAAGTATACCTCTCTTTTTGTTAACTATTCTATAGACTATTGGTACATTATTTTGTTCAGATTTTTGACTAATAGGGAACTAGGCATGAGTCAGCCCCAGCCCGTCAGACAGTTACTACTTCTATGTCACTTTGTCTCCTTGGCCTTAATTTTTTCAGCTATAACATAAAGGAGTTGGACTATGGCATTCGGGGTCCTATTTAGCTCAGTATCTAGCATCTTATGATTTTTTTTTTAAAGCAATTGGGGTTAAGTAACTTGCTCAAGGTTACACGGCCAGTTATTTCTGGGTGGGTGCTAAGTGTCTGAGCCCAGATTCGATCTCAGGTCATCCCGATTCTGGGGCTGGTGCTCTTACTCGCTGTGCTACCTGGCCGCCCCTAGAATCTTATGATTTTAAAGATGTTTCTAGAGACTGCAAAAGTTCTGGCCCCAGGGAGAAATGTAGCAAATATGGAAAAAATAGTCTCCTTTCAGAGACCAGTGAGAATGCTAAAGAAGTGGAAGCTAAACAAATACAGGTCAGGGTCAGCTTCAAGTTTGAAAGAATTTTGGTAATATGATAAAATTTCCTCATGTAAAACTAAAAGAAAGACTAGTGATTTTGACCTTTAAGGTAGATGATGGACTGACTGTCAGCCCAGTGGACCTCAGCCTGGATTCTTAAGCTGAAATTTTTCAGCATGAATTGAGCCAGATAAATAATGTGGAAATGAGAGAGTGGGCATATGGGTCATTCATTATTAATATCTTCTCTATCACTATTTTGTATAGTAATAATGTTCATCATGTGAAAAATTCCCTCTTTCGAATATCCTGAAAATTGAATTGATCCCTCTGTACCATTAACATTATAATGCCTTTACCAGGAATCTCATCTGTTTATCAGTTTTTCTACCCATTTTGATTCTCTTTAGTACCATTTATACTTACTTAGGTAACATGTCGTGAATGTATTTTATGGTTCTGCCTACAGTTGATGGATAATAGTTTTATAAAAATTTCGACAGAGTTTTTTTCATTTTTTGCATTTTTATTGTCCTCTTTTCAAATTCATTCATAAATATTCTCAGGATGATCCTGGTTCTCAATAAGATATATTTAAACTCATTTTTCCTACCTTGTCTTTTCATTTTTTATGAGGTAAGATTGTTCATAATCTTCCCCCAACTTCCTCCTTAAGATTTTATAAATTTGTTTGTATTATGGACTGGTTTTGCCCTTGGACAACCATTTCTCTTCACTAGACAAACATATTAAATACTTACTAGGAGTGTTGATTTTTAGAATCTTTTTTTTTCTTTATTCTGGCGATTATTTTCTATCTGTTAAGCATCAGTGGGAAATGGTGATAGTCTGTGTCAATTATTTCCTTTAACCTTTTCCCATTCTTCAACATCAGTAGCTTATTTAAATAGCATGATAAGTTGAATAGATTTGATTTGATTTCATGTTGTATACATTTTTTCTTATTCTTACTTTTCTGATTAGGTACTAATTTTCATCTTTACCTTCATAGCCCTGTGGTTTGAGTGTACACAGAGTTGATTTAGATATTTCTTCATTTTCAGTTGCCAGTTGCTTCCTTTCTTTCAATGCATATAGTCAGTTTCATGCTTTTGTGATATTCTTTGAGTGTTCATCATGTGCAATGATTCTTGGTTTTAATTTAGAAAGATAAGAGGAATACTAATTAGAACAACACTGAGATTTCATCCCATACCCTGCACATTAATAGATGTGGCAAGACATGAAAATTGCCAGTGTCTGGGGGGTTGACATGACCACAATAATTCTCTTTTGTTGTAGCTGGGAACTTGTTCATCCATTCTGCGGATAATTAGGATTTATGTTAAAGTGCCTGAAGTGTCTTTGAACTTTGACTTAGAGAAACTATTACTAAGCATATACATTTATATAAGGACAAAAATTAAAGTTCCATACCTACTGAAATATTTATAGCAGCATCTTTTTATGGTAATAAATAGAAACAGTGACTGCCCATCAATTAAAGAATGGCTAAGCAAATTGAGGCATATGAATGTAATGGAACATTACTGCATTGAACTTGGGGCTTTTATGGGAGAAGGTTCTGAGAGGAGTGGGAGAAGAGGGAAGACTTAGAAGAAGAGGGCGAATAAGGACGTAATTGTGAAGGTGATTAGGAAAGGTTTGGACTAGTGAAGAACAGAGAATGTATTTGGAAGGAGATATTTAGGATAAAATTGAGGATAACATAAAGAAAAATCTCTATGTCCCAATAATGGTCCAGGTTTAAGATTTTTGTCTTTTCTAATTCTTAGTCCTGTGACATAAGAAGGAACAGGATTAAGGAGGGTTAGGGAGGTTATCCAATGGACAATGAGAGGAGATTTTTAAAGTTTTAGGCTTAGTATGAGGAAAAATTTCCTCATAATTAGAGCTGTCCAAAAGTGGAATTGCCTGCTTTGAGAGAGAAGGCCAATTCCCCAACTTTGGAAATCTTTAAGGAAAGACTAGATCACTCATCAGGTATATGGTAGTGGAAATTCCTTTTGGGTATGGGCTAGGCTGGATGACCACTGAAATCCCTTCCAGTTTTCCAAACTCTGTGGTTCTCAGAAACAATGAATGAAAAAAATTCAGAGAAACTGGGGGAAACTTTCATCAACTGATCCCGGTTGAAATAAGGGTAAACAAGGTAACAAAATGTACAAAGACAATAGCAGTATTAGAGGATAGAACAATAAAAGAAAACTAACCTTGTAATTATAATTGCCTAACTTGGTCTCAAAGAAGAAGTGAGAAAATTCACCTCCCTTCTTTCATTGGAAAGGTCAAAGGTTATGCTTATGTAATTTTGCACATGCCATCATTGTCGGTGTGTTGTTTGGATGGTTTTATTGAACTAATTTTTTTTAAGTTTTTAAGGGGAACTGAGCAGAGGAGAGGGAGATAAGATGGACTTGATATTTTCTCCATTTCTCACTTAACTATCAAAAACACCTCAAAAGAGCAGTTCACATGTAAGAAGCATAATAATTACAGCTGGCTCCACAAGCCTGAAAATATAGCAGTAACATAAATTAACAACAAGCAATGCTAGTCCTTAATGTGTTCACTCTTCTACACTCATCCCTTCTACACAGCCCCCACACTCTGACAAGGCTTGCAACCTGACTCATAGCTTATGTTCTGAGAGCAACTCAGCAATTCCCTGTTGCTGCTCCAGTTCCTACCACCCACCATTCTGTGACAACATGCATCAGACCTCACTCTGCTCAGATACTTGTGGAGGAGGGCAATGCATAAGAAAGAAAAGAGCACTCTCTGCCTGGCAAGGCTGTGCCCAACTAGAGAACGAAATTACAGAGGGAATTGAATTGGGATGCCAGCATGCCTGTTAAGTTACACCAACCCTGAAGGAAAGGACAGATATCAGCCATTCCTCAATTGATGGGCATGCTCTCAATTTCTAGGTCTTTTGCCGCTATAAAAAGAGCTGCTCTAAGTATTTTGTACAAATTGTTCCTTTTTCTTTTCCTTTGAACTCTTTGGGATACAGACCTAGTAGCAAAATTGCTGGGTCAGAGGGTATGCAGAGTTTTATAACCTTTTGAGTATGGTTCTAAATTGTTCTCTATAATGGTTGGACTATTCATTTTACAACTTCACCAACAGTGCATTAATGTACCTATTTTTCTATATTCCTTCCAACATTTATCATTTTCCTTTCCTGTTATGTTAACCAATCTAATGAATGTGAGGTGACACCTTAGAGTAGTTTTAATTTTAATTTCTCTAATGATTAATGGCATAGATTATTTTTTGGTGACTATTGATAGTTTTGATTTCTTCTGAAAACCACCTGTTCAAGTCCTTTGACAATTTATCAATTGAAGAATGACTTATTTTTTGTAAATTTAATCAGTTCCCCATGTAGTTGAGAAATGAGATGTTTACCAGAGAAACTCTTTGTAAAATATTTTCCCTAGTGTCCTGTTTTACTTCTAATTTTATGGCATTGGTTTTGTTTGTGCAAAAGTATTTTAATTTCATGTAATCAAAATTATACATTTTACCTCTCATGTTCTTCTCTTTTGTTTTGGTCATGAATTCTTCCCTCATCTGTAGATTTGACAGGTAATTTTCCCCCATGCTCTTCTAAATTGCTTATGATATCCCCCTGTATGTCTAAATCATGTAACCATTTTCATCTTATCTTGGAATACAATATAAGATATTGGTCTATACATAGTTTCTGCTGGATTGCTTTCCAGTTTTTCCAGCAGTTTTTGTTAAATAGTGATTTCTTACCCCAATATCAAGGATCTTTGAGTGTATCAAACACTAACTTACTGTGGTCATTTCCTCTGTATATTGTGTACATAATTGATTAATTGATACATTGGTAGATACATTAGTTGGTACATCATTGATTAACCACTTTATTTCTTAGCCAGTACCAGGTTGTTTTGAACATTACCTATTTGTATTATATTTTCCTTCCCTCACTTTTTTCACTGATTCCCTTGATATTCTTGATTTTGGTACTACTTTTTCTAGCTCTATAAAATAATTCTTTACCAACCTGACTGGTATGACATAAATAAATAAATTTACATAGTTTGGTCATTTTTATTATACTGGTTAAATCCACCCATGAGCTGTTAATATTCTCCAGTTATTTAGATCTGTCTTTATTTGGGTGAAAAAAGTCTTTTATGATTTCATTCATACAATTCCTGTGTATCTTAGCAGGACAATTACCATGTATTTTTATATTGTCTGCAGTTATTTTAAATGGAATTTCTCTTTCCTTCTCTTCCAAATGCTAATGATTTATGTAGATTTATTTTATACTCTGCAACTTTGCTAAAATTTTTCTTTTTGACTAGTTTTTAAAGTTGATTTTCTAGGATTCTCTGAGTATATGATCATACTCATCTGCAAATAGTGATTGTTTTGTTTCTTTCTTGTCTATTTTTATTCCTCCAATTTCTTTTTCTTGTCTTATTGCTATATCTAGTATTTTTAGTACCCTATTTAATAATAGTAGTGATAATAGATAGCCTTGTTTCACCATTGATCTTATTGGGAAGGCTTCAGATAATGCTTTCTCTTGGTTTTAGATAGATACTACTTATCATTTCAAGAAAAGCTCTTTTTAAACTTTTGAGTTTAAAAGTTAAATTTTTAATAGGAATGGCTGTTGTATTATTTAAAAGTTTTTTCTGCATCTATTGACTTAATCATATGATTTTTGTTCTTTTTATTACAGTATGGTCAAACGTTCTTACAGTTTCCCTAAGATAGAATCAGATCTGCATTCCTTATATAAATCCCACCTGGTCATGGTATAGGATCTTTTTGATATATTGTTATAATCTCCTTCTACCATTTTATTTTAAAATTTTGCATCAATATTCACTAGGAGAATTGGTCTATATGTAATTTAAGTGTGTGTGTATATTTGCTCTTTCTGGTTTAGGTATCAAAATGATATTTGTGTCATAGAATTAATTTCATAGAACTCCTACTTTACCTAATCTTCAATAGTTCATATAATATTTAAATTCATTGTTCTTTAAGTGTTTGGTAGATTTTCTTTGCAAATCTGGCTTTTCTTAGGGTTATTTTTCCTGGAAAGCTTATTTGTAGCTTTGTTCAGTTTCTTTTTCTAAAATGGTTAAATGTTCAATTTCCTCTTTTGTTAATCTGGATGGTTTATATTTCTATAACTATTCATCTACTTGTTAGATTGTCAGTTTTATTGGCATATAATTGGTCAAAATATTTCCTAATAATTGCTTTGATTTCATGTTTATTGGTTGTGTATTTATACTTTTCATTTTTTGATATTGGTAATTTGGTTTTCTTCTTTCTTTTTTTTTTAAATTAAATTAACCAATAGTTTATCTATTTCATTGTTTCTTTCCACCCCCATGAAACCACCTTTTCTATGGTTTTATTAGTTTGGTGAGTTTTTTTATTTTCAATTTTATTAATATTGCCTTTGATTTTTAGTATTTCCATTTTCATGTTTAATTGGAGATTTTTAATTTGTTCTTTTTCTAGTTTTGTTTTTTGTTGCATCCCCTATTCATTGATCTTCTCTTTCTGCTTTTATTGATGTAAATGTTTAGGTGTATATAAATTTGCTCCTAAGTACAACATTGGCTGCATTCCATAAATTTTGATATGTTGTCTCGTCATTATCTTTAAAAAATTGTTTCTATGATTTATTCATTGACCTGCTGTTTTGGATTAGATTAGTTCCCACTTAATTTTTATTCTGTGTTTCAAAGGTCCTTTTTTGAATGTAATTTTATTCCACTATGATATCTAAAGGGTACATTTGATTTTTCTGCTTTTCTGCATTTGTGAAGTTTTAATGTCCTAATACATTGTCAGTTTTTGTGAAGGTGCCATGTACAATTGGGAAAAAGTTATACTACTTTTTACTCCTATTCAGTATTCTCCAGAGGTCTGTCATTTCTAACTTTTCAAAAATTCTATTAATCTCCTTAATTTCTTTTTTTTCTTTTATAGTTGGTTTTAGGGCTGAGAGGGGTAAATTGAGATCCCCCAGTGGTATGGTTTATTGTCTATTTCCTCTCAAAAGTCATTTAACTTTTCCTTAAAGAATTTGTATGCTGTGTCATTTGGTGCATATATGTTTTTGTATTGATACTACTTTCCATGATACCTGTTGGCAAAATATTATTTTCCTGATTATCTCTTTTAACTAAACCTATTTTTGCTTTTTCTTTGTCGGAAATCATGATTTCTATCTCTTCCTTCAATTTAAGCATAATATATTCTGCTCCAGCCCCTTATTTTTTTAACTGTGTATGTATTTCTATTTTGTGTGTCTATTATAAACTCTACTCCAGCCCCTTATTTTAACTCTGTGTATGTATTTCTATTTTAAATGTGTCTCTTATAAACAGCATATTGTTGGATTGTAGTTTCTAGTCCATTCTGCTATCTTTTCCCTTTTAAGGACTAAGTTCATACCATTCACATTTACCATTATTATTACTGTGAATTTCCCTCTGTCCTCTTCTCTTTTATTTTTCCTTCTCCTTTTTTACCCTGCCATCTCCTCAGAAGTATGTTTTGCTTCTGACCACTGCCTCTCTTAATCTATTCTCTATCATTTTCTCCTCCACCCACTTTCTCTTATTCCTTTTGCTTCCTACTTTGCTTTTGGGTAAGATGAAGTTCTATACTTAACTGTGTATATATCTCTTTCTATCACTATCTCTCTCTCTTTCTCTGTATGTATGTATATATATGTGTGTGTGTGTGTGTGTGTGCGCACATACTTCCCTCTTTGAACTAGCCAAATAAGAGTCAATCTCAAGCATTGCCTGCATCCCTCCTTCCCCAACCATATTTCCCTCCATTATAAAAACTCTTCCTTCTATGCCTCCTTTATGTGCAATACTTTTTTCCCATTATTGTTTTCCCTCCCTCTTCTCCCACTACATCCTTCTTTTATACTCTTCTCTTCTGAGAGGCAACTAGGTGGCTCAGTGGATAGAGCACTGGCTCTAGAGTAAGAAAGACCTTAGTTCAAATCCAGCCTCAGACAGTTATTACCTGTGTGACCCTGGTGTGGTCTTTTTCCATTAATCCACTGGAGAAGGAAATGGCAATTTACTCCAGTATCTTTGCCAGGAAAATCCCATGGATAATGTGGTCCACAGGGTCACAAACAGTCAGATATGACTGAACAACAACAAAAGTTTTCGTTTGAGGTCATCTCAACATAATAGACTCAGACCCAAGCCGTCTGTCTAGATAGATACTTTCTAACTGTCCAAATGATGGTAAAGTTCTTAGGGGATACATGTTTCTTCTCATTTGGAAATATAAACAGTTTAACCTTCTTAAGTTCCATATGATTTCTCACTTATGTTTATTTTTTTATGCTTCTCTTGGGTCCTATATTTGAATGTATGATTTTTTTTTTATTTGATTCTCATCTTCTATCAGGCATGTTTGGAAGTCCTCTATTTCATTAAATATCCATTTTCCTGCTGTAGGATTATACTGTTTTCTGGGTAGCTTATTCTTGGTTTAAGCCTAGCACTTTTGCTTTCCATGATATTGTGTTCCAGTTTCTCTGGTTCTTTAACATGGTAGCTGCTAAGTCTTGTGTGATTCTGACCCTGACTCCATGGCAAATAGAAGTTAATGCTGGCAGATGGTTTTATAGCAGTACTATTCTAAGTACCTGTTGCCTCCTTTTCCATCTCTCTTCTCCTGTCATTGGGGGGTGGGGGGAGAAGCTGAAATGGACCGAGAACCATATTTATTTTCATTTGTTGGCCATCGCCTGATACTCAGCCTCTAATATTGTGGTTCTTTGTTCTTATGGAGGTTGTTTCTTAGAAGAGAGACCCAGTTTTTTCACCTAGACTATTTATGTTTCAGCATTATAAAATCTGTCAGATATTGCACTGACAATGTCTTTGAGATCCCAGTGTCACCTCTTTGGCCCAACATGATATCTGAGTAGAATAGTTGTGGAACGTAATTGTTAAATTACTATTTAAATGTCAGCACTTCCCCTGTTCCTCCTTTTTGTCCTTCATGGCTAGCCAAATTATATTATGATAAAATTGTGGTGTGTTTAGATTATAATATCTTAATAATACTACTGATAAATTATATAGGTTTAGAGAGGTGATGTGAAATATACATATAATGTAAAGACACATAATCTGAAAGGATCTGAGCTCTTTTTTTTTCTTTTGCCCTTTAGAAGGCAGTTGGGGTTAAGTATCTTGCCCAAGGTTACACAGCTAGTTTTTTCGTGTGGGTGTTAAGTGTCTGAGGTCAGAACCGAACTCGGATCCTCCTGACTCCGGGGCCGGTGTTTTACGCACTGCGCCACCTAGTGATCTGAGCTCTTAAAAACACATTTCCTCCAATAATGTGGATTAGAATCCATCTAGGATTGTACTGCCTTGTGAGACAATCTGGAAGATGTCATCTTCTATAAGTTTTCCATATCCCACAAGTTCACCATTGGGGGTCCACCTTATGCACTTGTTGTCTTTCCTCATTTTCACCTGACATTGCGAGGGTAAACTTGGAGCATTTTGTTGTCTGTTCATCATCTCTTGCCTTTTTCTATTTGACCTGCCCATATCTTCTTCTGTCCCTGAGGACATTTGTTATTCCTGTTCTTGCTAGGTTATAATTGATTATATTTTGTAACCTTGTCACATCCACTAGGCACTGCTCCATTGTTGCATGGTGTTCGTTATCAATTTTTTGTTTAACTGTTCTATTTCATAATTTACTACCATTTACTATTCTATAACAAAGACAGAATATTGATATTTTAAAAGATGACCTTTGTTTTGGGGAGGAAATTAAGGTAATTAAAGGTACTTTGCAGTTTCCTGAAGGCCTTTCCATTGCTGCTCAATTCTAAGCCCTTTAATAATCATATCCAATACTCTTTGCAGTGTTAGCACTCAAGTGAAGTGACTCCACCTTCCGTGATGGTATATAGTATGTTACAAAATTCTCTGTGTGTCTTTTCCATTTTTTTTCAGTTTGTTGTTCCTCAATTTTGTTCTTAAATGTTCTTGGGGGTGACTCTGCTTCATTAAATATTTTGCCAAGCTTTCTTCAAACTAGTTTTATCCTCCATTGCATTTCTCTTCTTTATGAGGTGTTTAGCATTACCATCTCTGGGATGAGGACTTACCAAGTCTTTTTCAGGGCTGTTAATTCACCTTTGGTGTCCACCTTTCACCCAGCTCTCACCTGTGGCTCCAAGAAGCTGTAATATGTGCAACACCCTGACAAAACTGTCTTGGCAGATGGCCTAAAGAAGGTTGAGGTAACCAACAGGCCTCAGACCTTTCAGTGAGTTAAGGGGATATCTTCCCCAAGGCAGATGGCCTAAAGTAGTTTGTGAAGACTTCCCCTGGCATAGTGGGTGAATGAAAGTGATTTGTTCAGGGTGGCTAGGTGGCGCAGTGAATAGAGCACTGGCCCTGGACTCAGGATGACCTGAGTTCAAATCCAGCCTCAGACACTTAACACAAAACTAGCTGTGTGACCTTGGGCAAGTCACTTAACCCCAATTGCCCTACCTTCCCCCCTCCAAAAAAAAGCAAAAAGAAGAAGAAAAAGAGGAGAAGGAGAAGAAGAAGAAGAAGACGAAGAAGATGATGATGATGGTTATTTGTTCCACTGACTATTAAGGCAGCTGAACTGGCTCTGTGAAGCACTTAGGGCTTGTTCAGACATTGAAGACATCACCATTCTAAACCATCACCCCTCATCCGGACTTTTATCTTGCCACTGGATTTCTGTCACTCCAGAAAAGAGAGCAAGGCTAATGACTTTACACAGCACTGCCTTATTTAAATCCATTTCACGAACAAGTCAATACTTCACCCCATGATGTCATCAGTCCCCTTTGAAAACAAAGGACAAACAAGAGCATCATTAGTCATTCGTCATTATGTGATGACATATCAGCACTGAGTAGTTGAGATGCATAGATCTTTGGCCCATAAATAGCCAATAGTGTATCATAGAAGTGCTTTGGATTATTACTGTCAGTGCAAAACTGAATCTCATTTGCCTTCTTACTGAGGCTAAAATCCTAGATCTCTCTAAGTTTCACTTACACTTTACTTTTGATGGAGTTAAATGCTGTCATCTTAGAGGTGAATGAATTATCCTTCTGGTAAACCCTAGGCAGTTTTCATTTTCCATTTAGTAGCTTCTGAATTTCTGCATAATTTTCATCAAACTGATCCCAATGTTTGTGAGTGTTCTGGCCCAGATGAGTAAAAGCAGTACTGAACACCAAAAGTCAGCTACTGCACTGACAGTGAATTACTTAACTTGAAAAGGCTACAAGCCAATACTAAAGTGGAGGAAGAGTTGGTGTATGACTTTTTGTTCACAGATTGTGTACTCAGTGCAGCTTCTAAGGCTGAGATGCAACAGAATATGGATTGATTCTATGCCACTCATGTTAATGGTGGCCTGACAATTAACACCATGAAAACAGATTCTTCCCCAGCCAGCACCATACCATCCATACATGGAACCATTGGTTACAGCAAATGGAGAGATGTTGGAGGCTATGGATAAGTTCACTTACCTTGGCAGTATACTTTCCAGGGATGTGTATGTACATAGATGATCAGTTGACTCATACATTGCCAGTGTTAGCTTGGTGTTTGAGAGACTCTGAAAGAAAGTGTGGGAAAGAGGAGCAGGCTGCCTATCAAACTGAAGGTCTACAGAACCATTGCGCTGACCTCATTGTTATATACCTGTAAAACCTGGACATCTACCAGCGCCATGCCAGGAAAACGAAACTCTTCCATTTGAATTGTTTTGGGAAAATGCTGAAGATTATCTGACAAGAAAAGATGCTGGACACTGAGGTCCTTTCTTGAGCTGAACTGCCAAGCAAGCGTTCAAACTCTACTATAGAGAGCCCAACTCCAGTGGACTGGTCGTGTTGTTCAAAAACCTAAAAGACAATTTTACAGAGAACTCTCAAAAGGCAAGCACTCACATGGAGGTCAGAAGTGATACAAGGACACTCTCAGGGTCTCTCTGAAGAACTTTGGTATCCATTGTGAGACATAGGAGACTCTGGCACAGGATCATCCAGCGTGGCATGCCACATCAAAGAAGGTGCTATGCTCTGAGCAAAGTAGCTCAAAAGAAACATGAGCCACATAAGTGTAGAAACATCTCCGTTGCACATGTTCATAATGAACTCTTTGTACACAACTTATGGTAACAAGCCTTCTGAGCTCAAATTATTCTGATCAGCCATAGCCAAATACACTCTGCGTTGACCTTGACATCATGAGGTCATTTTGGTTGTTTTCAAGTATGAAGTCCAAGAACAAACAAATAAACAAACATCTGTCATCACTCTTTGTAACATTTGACAAATGATTTTGTATTCTAAATTGCCATAGACTTTGGTTGTCATCTCTCTGTGTCTGGTAAGCACATCAAGTACATACTGACTAAAGTAGTTTCTGTGCTGTTTGGACTTCCTTTTGTGTAAAATTATCATAATTGATGTCAATGTCATTTTTACCAAACCTTCCCCATTTTTCATTATCAGTGGAGAATCATCATTTCAATTTAATGCTATATCTTTTTTATCATCATTATCCTTTCTTCTAACTATTTATTAATTCCTATCTTTGCTCTAACAAATCAGTGATCTAACTGTATCTTACTCAGAGCTGATTCCCACATCAATACAGAATCATTTCCTACCTACTAAAATGTAATCAGCGACATTTTAGGGTGTTACTTAACACTCATAATGTTCAGAACCTATGAATTTTTTTTGAAGAAAATGTTCATGATATAAAAGTAGCCTCCTTTCTTATTTCTTTCTGACTCATGCTTGCCACTATCATTTTTCCAGACCAGGGCTTACCATCTGCCCTGCCACTAAATCCTAAGCCACATTAGCCCTTATCATAGCTGCTGCTCTCTCCAGAATACAGGTATTTCTACCTGCCCTGCTACTGATCTCTATGGATTGACCCAATGGGCCTTTCTATCTACATTGTATGTGAGCTTTCCTGTATGTATTTTCTCTGTGTTTTAAGGACCAACTGCCAGGCCTTTCCAAACACTTTGATCTGAACTCTCTTATGCATTACCTCTGCCAATTGAAATGTAGTTTCCTTCAGAATAAAGACTATCTTCCTTTTATATTTGTATCTCCAGGGCTTAGCACTGAGCTTGGCACACAGCAGATACTTAATAAATATATTTCATTCTTTTACACATGTATTCATTCTTTCATTTACTATGCTCACCTATTCTCATCTCTCCATTGTAGGAAAGTGTAAAACAATGGGGCCTTTTCCATTGAGATTTTAGTATTTACTGTAGTAGTAAATATTAAATCACCTAAGTTGCACACCCCTCTTCTCTCTAGGTTTGACTCACTTCTCCAACTTTCTGTCACATTAACAGGCTTAAGTTCTCAGAGACAGACTACCACCAAAACATGGTTACATTAAAACTCTCTCAGGATGCCAGTGGTTATCTTGTTGAAGGGAAATCAACTTCCCTTATTAACTGCTCTTAGTCTTGAATCCCTTACCAAAATAGCATTTACAAAGTCTTTCCATTAATCATCAACTAAAAAGGACACTTGGAAAGTGTTAGCTTATGAGAATATGATGAGCAAAAGGATTTCAGAAAAACCTGGAAAGGCTTTCATGAACTGATGAAAAGTAAAGTGAGCAGAACCAGAACATTGTACACAGTATCAACAACAATGTGCAATGATCAACTATGAACAACTTAGCTATCCTCAGCAATACAATAATGCAAAACAATTCCAAAAGTCTCTTGATGGAAAATGCTATCCATATCTAGAGAAAGAATTGATGGAAACTAAATGCAGATCAAAGCATACTATTTTCACTTTATTTTTTTTCATGGTTTTTTTTTTCTTTTGGCTTGTTTGTTGTTTCACAATGTGAATAATATCTGAATATGTTTTTACATGATTGCACATACATAACCTATATAAAATTGCTTACCAAATTAGGAAGGAAGTGGTAAAAAAAGAGAGATTATTTGGAACTCAAAAAATTTTTTTAAATTAATGTTCAAAATTGTCTTTACATGTAATTGGAAAAAATAAAACACTACTAAAGAAAGAAAGTGTTAGCTCTTAATACTCAGAGTTGGGACATGGAGTGTCTTATGAAAGAAATATCCAGGAGAACAGTGTTATGAGATTATAGAATATATATGCTTGGAAGCAAAATATAAGAATGGAAGAGTATGAAGAGGACAGGTTGTGCAGAGCTTTAAAAGCTAAATAGAGTATTTTATAAGGCATCACCACCAGAGTTTATTAGGTAAGAGGATGACACAGTCAGACTTGTGCATTAGGAAGCTCCCTTTGATGGCTGAATAGAGAATAGACTGGGGGGAGGAGAGACTTAAGGCAGGGACACCAACCAGCAAGTTATTGCAATAGTCTACTCACAAGGTAATGAGAACCTGCACCCGGATTGTTGCAGTGTGCAAAGAAGATGGCATATATGAGAGATGTTATGAAGGTCATGGAAATTAAAGGACTTGAAAACCAAATAGATATGAGTTGGATGGAGGGGGCCATGAGTGAGAATAAGATTCAAGGATGATACTAAGCTTGTGAGCCTACATGACTGGAAGAATGGTGGTGTCTTTGACAGTAACAGGAAAGCTCAGAAAAAAAGGAGGGTTAGGGGAGAAGTTAAGTTTTGGATATGTTGTGTTTGAGATGTCAATGGGACATCTACCAAACGGTAGTTGATGATGAGGGGCTGGAACTCAGAGATGGACGAATAAATATGAGAATCAACTGCATAGAGACAGTAAGTGAACCAATTGGAGATAATGAGATCACTGAGTGTAGAGGGGAAAAGCTAAGAGGGCCAAGGACAGAGCCATGGGATATGCCCATGGTTAGAAGATATGACATGGATGAATTGTTATCAAAGGAAACTGAAGAAGTGGTCAGACAGACTAGTAGAGAACCAGGAACAAGCAGTGTCATGAAAACCTGGAAATTAGAGAGTATTCAAGAAGACAAGGTGATCAAGTGTCAAAGGCTATGGAGAGGTCAAGAAGGATGAGGATTAAGAAAAGACCATTAGAACTGGCAATTAAGAGATCATTGATATCTTTTGATAAGACAGGATTAATTGAATTATTAGGTTGGAAGCTAGATTGCTGAAGATTTAAATAGAGAGGAGAGAAAGTAGAAACACTGGGATTAGATAAATTTCCTCAAGGAGGTTGGCCATCAAGAGGAGGAATGATATAGAATAATATCTAGTGGGGATAAAAGAATCAAATGAGGGATTTTTCATTTTGTTTTAAGGATAGGGGAAATATAGGCACCTTTGTAGGTAGTAGGGAAGGAGCTAATACCGAGGGAGAGATTGAAGATGATAGTATGTGGGAGAGATTGAAGATGATAGTATGTGTATGTTGGGGTGGAGGTGGAAGTGGTAGTGCCTCTATTATCTACAGAGTGCTGGAGGAGGTGAGAAGGGTTAGGATCAAGTGTGCATGTAGAGGGATTTGTTTTATATTGGAAAGGAAAGGGGTCTTCATCTGAGACAGCAGTAAAGGAGGAGATAGTAAGAAGAGAAGATGGCTGAATGATGTGAGATGAGTTGATGAGAAAAGGGAGCTTTAAGAAAATGGCCTCCATTTTATTCATTGAAGGAAGGCTCTCAACTAAGAGAATGGGGTATAGGGGTGCTTTGAAAGGCCTAAGGAAAGGTGTTAAGGTATGAAATAGGCACTGTGGAGTGAGATAACCATTGATTGGGAGGAATAGCCAGTTTGCTACCACAAAGGACCAGATGAGGGAAAATTTTTAGTGAGCTCAGTCAACACAGTGTCTTAACTTCCTCTACCTCCATTCAGAAACTTGTAAATTGAAGCAAAGAATGTAGAATTTGAAAATAATCCAGAGTTGGGACTTGGCAAGGTCCATGTAATTGGTCCGTCCAGTAATTGCTGTTATTAGCAATATAGGACAGGTGAATCAAGAGTAGAAGACAGCATAGACTTGAGTTGGTTCAACAATAGATAGAGCTGGGGAAAGGAAAATAGTGTGACCAGTGCAGGAATGATGGGAAAGAACCAAATGGTAAGGGAGAGGACACATTGAAGATGAAAAATAGAATTAGGGATTGTAAGGTATGAGGAAAGATAAAATGATAAAAGATTTATGATCATATAAAGAAATTATGAGATTCATAAACATGGCAAAATCAAAGGCTTATAACCATATCAGTGTATAATTGAGGCAGTGTATAATTGCAGTTAATCATGGGAATTGAGTAGTTTGAGGAATTAGGAAATTAGGGTAGTTGAAGGGGCAGCGGTATGTATGTTGAAGTCCTTAAGTATATACTTAGTTAAAGACTGTGAGTTAAGCATTGAACTTGTTGAGGAAGGAAAGAGAATGCCCTAGGGATCTAAAGGTAGTGGCCATCAAAATCTGGATTGGGTAATAAATTTAAATAGCAGGGACCCCAAAGGAGGAGAACCTGCTTAATGAAGGTGGTAAGAAGGATTTTAAAGTGGTGCTGTGGAGATCAGTGTTCTGATTCCGACAGCCCAACCAGTGAGTCACCAAGTCTGAGTAAAAGTACACTCAGTTGTGGCTAGGGATGCAGTGTCATCAGGAGCAAGATGGCTTTCAGGGAGTGCAAAAAGATGGGAGATAAGAGAAAAGTTTTAAGACAATCCAGAGGGCACAGTTGAAGGGGCAGGCAGATCTGGAGTGCAGTGTTGGTGGGGAGTGGGAGGGAAAGTGAAGTGGATATGAGTAGGGAGCAATTAATAGTAAGTGGGGATGGGGAATGAACATTGGCAAGCAAGGATCCAGAATACATACATGATGGAAAAAGCTATCCACATAGAGAGAAAGAATTATGGAGTCTGAATGCAGATCGAAGCATACTATTTGCCTTACCTCTCTGTCTCTGTCTCTGTCTCTGTCTCTCTGTCTCTGTCTCTCTCTCCCCCTCTTTCTCTTTCTCTCCCCCCCCTCTCTTTCTCTCTCCTCTCTCTCTCTCTCTGCCTCTCCCTCTCTCTGCCTCTCTCTGTCTCTCTCTCTCATTTTGTCTCTTCTTTCTCATCATTCATTCCATTGGTTATAATTCTTCTTTGCAACATGACTAATGTGAAAATATGTTTAATGTGAATATATATGTAGAGCCGACATCAGATTGCATGCCATATTGGGAAGGAGGAAGGAGGAGAAAATTTGGTACTCAAAAGCTTGTGGAACTGAATGTTGTAAACTAAACATAAATTAATTAATTTAAAAAGATATATATTACATGGATTATTGGATGATTTTGAAACATCAGTGGAAAACACTTTATTATAAGAAACTATAAGGTGTGTTTTGTTCTAATAACAAATTAAAGCATAGTGAGAACTTATTTTCCCTACATTTTCCTATTAATTGTAAAGTGGTAAAGGTGTGGGTTGTTATTGAGTATCACCTGCTTATTTTTTAATGCCCTATATTCTGGACTGGGTCTATTTCATATCAGTCCTCTGGTAGTTTAGGTTGGATATTGGAACAAAATGAGGTAGTTCTAGCTCATTCAGATAGAGATTTACTTAGTCATAACAGGAAGATATTCAAAAAGTATAGCCACTGAAGCAACACCTCTAGTTGATTCATCTCTGAGAGAAGCTCCCTTGGCTGAATTGGCCATTTGGGATCCACCAGCCAGGCATTTGAGAACTACAGGAGCTTCTCATGGCTGTTGTGACTAGGTGACTAGAAAGTGATGTCCACAGCCCCAACCTTTAGTCAGCCTGAGCCAACCAAGGCTTGTGTATTGTCTTTTTAAAATTTTTTATTTAATTTTATTTTTTGGTGAGACAATCACAGTTAAGTGATTTGCCCAAAGTCACACAGCCAGTATGTGTCAAGTGTCTGAGGAAGGATTTGAACTCTGCTCCCTCTGACTCCAAAGCTGGTGTTCTTTTCACTGGGTCACCTAGCTACCCCTTCTTTACTGTCTTAATATCTTTCAGAGGAAAAGCTAACCTGATGTTCTAGGGCAGAAGTTAGGTTATTGATTCTATCATACTCCAATTGATACCTTTGACTTGTGTAAAAATTATGGAATGACAGAAATACAATTTGATTTAAAAAAATTATTGATGTTCTTTAGTGTTCTTTTTTCAGTTATATTAAGCTCCTACATTTTTCCCATGCCTTTAAAAAGAGGTATATTCTATTCCCCTCCTTCAGATATTTTGCATTTAGAGATCATTGCTGGAGGCAACACAATTGTGGGGGCATTCAGGTTCCAAAATACAAGGTATTACAAGAGTTTGCATATTTGGAAGAAATTGTATCATAAACTTTTCCCTGGCTAGCAGTTCATTATTGGCAATAAAAGAAAAGTGTATTTCATGAATTTTGTAGATGCATGTACATATGCATAACATGGAAATGTTATATAGTCTTAATTACAGTCTATCTCTGTGATACATTTTTTAGTGATGTAGGTGTATATTAAGCCAGAGCTGGCCAGCCTGACAATTCAGAAATTGGGCCAAAATGAGAAATTCATAATCCATTTAACAGTCAACAAGAGGAGGTTTACTTAGCTATAGTAGGAAGATACTCAGAAGTGGAAAAGGATATTCATCAAGCCTACTTGTGTGCAGCTCTTCTGAGCTGGTATTGATCATGCTTACCTGGGGGAAGAGTTCCAGTCTTTTATGTTCTGTTTTTAAACATGTGTTGAACCCTTAACATTTTGTACCCACTACAACGTTCCAAAAGGAAATTTAATGTCATATGTATACCCATTATTTGATTTAAAAATTTTGGGGCCAGCTAGGTCGAGGGGTGGCTAGGTGGCACAGTGAATAGAGCACCAGCCCTGGAGTCAGGAGGACTTGAGTTAAAATGTGGCCTCAGACACTTAACATAAAAGTAGCCGTGTGACCTTGGGCAAGTCACTTAATCCCAATTGCCCTACCTTTCCCTCTCCAAAAAAAAGAGCAAAAAAAAAAAAGTAAAAATTGTAGAGGCTTGCATTGTTGGTAAAGTTGTGAACTGATCCAGCCATTCTGGAGAGCAATTTGGAACTGTTCCCTAAGGGCTATAAAGCTGTGCATACCCTTTGACAATACAATTCTAGGTCTGCATCCCAAGAGTTCATAAAAATGGGAGAAAAGACCTACATGTACAAAAATATTTATAACAGCTCTTTTTGTGATGGTCAAGAATTGGAAATTGAGGGAATATCCATCAATTGGGAATGGCTGAACAAATTGTGGTATATGAATGTAATGAAATACTATTGTTCCATAAGAAATGATGAGCAGGAGAACTTCAGAAAAATCTATAAAGATTTATATGAACTAATGCTGAGCGAAGAGAACAGAACCAGGAGAATGTTGTACACAGTAACAGCCATATTATGCGATGACCAACTTTGATAGACTTAACTGTTCTCAACAATACAAGGATCTAAGACAATTCCAAAAGACTCATAATGAAAAATGCTATTCACATGCAGAGAAAGAACTATGAAGTCTGAATGCAGATGAAAGCATACTATTTTCTATTTTTTTATTGTTTCTTCTTTCTCATGGTTTTTCACTTTGGTTCTAATTCTTCTTTACAAGATGACTAATGTGAAAATATGTTTAATACGGTTATACATGTGTATAGCCTATATCAGACTGCATGCTGTCTTGGGGAGGGGTGAGTGAATAGAGGGGGAGAAAATTTAGAGCTCAAAAATCTTATAGAAGTGAATGTTGAAAACTAAAAACAAAAAAATAAAATTTGAAAAATTATGGAGACATTTAACTACTTGCTCAGTATATGTAAATTTATTAGTAGAAATATTTTGTAAAGAAAAAAAGCTATTCAGCTCTTTCTCTAACCCAAAATTGCCTCTAATTAAAACATTGATTCATTTGGTTAGGATGATACATGTAATCTTTATGTACAATGTTTTTCTGTATATGATTTTTGATATCCATGTATCAAAGTTCAGGGCTGGCAAAGGGGAGAAGGATTATAGTCTATGCACTTAAAATAAAAAGAAAATATTTAGTTCATTTTCAGAAAAAAAAAAGGTGAGAGCAATGTTATTTGGAGTTTAAGTTACATTTAAACTTTAAATTTTTTGTTGATGAAAACTGTAAAATAAGGGTCATATGTTAACATAATTTAAAGCATATCAGACTCTACTTTCAATTGTTGATACTATTTCTTCCACTCTATTCATTTTTCAGATCGATTTGCTATGTTAGCAAATAATAATCTCCAGATCCTTAATATCAACAAAAGTGATGAAGGAATATACAGATGTGAAGGAAGAGTGGAAGCTAGAGGAGAAATTGACTTTCGAGATATCATAGTTATTGTTAATGGTAAGCCATAAATCAGATATGTGTGTGTTTAATTAGAATTCTTTCTTGTTTTTATTTTGGTTATTGTTTATTCATCACTTAATAACAATATGAGTTTTAACTGATTAAAAGAATGCAGGATGGCTTTGCAGAAAAAGAAAAAAATAGGCCTCCATGGTAAGTGAAATGAGTCAAGAGGCTCATCACATATTGTTTATCCATCAACATGTGTTAACTCTCTGGGCTTCATTCCCTAATTTTAAAATGAAAGGATGGTACCACATGGACTCATGGATCCTTTCCCAGTCTAAAATTCTATTAATATGATAGATTAAAAACTGTTACATTTTATCATCGTTATCTAGTTATCTTTCTGAAAAAATTGACTATATAGGTGTATGTAGGGAGAGCTTCTCTTATATAACAGGTTAAATAGATTTATTTAATCTGTATTTTAAATTTTATTAAGATCCAATTAGGGTATAACATTTTCTCTTTCAATATTAACAGGTGCATAATAAAATGTTTGTGAAAGTATAATGGTATAGGAGAGAAAATGCTGTATGTATTCCTTTATAAAATAGTATTCCTGACTTCCCAGCTCTTCATTTTGAGAATAAAATCAAGGAAAACTATTTTCATACAAATCCATAGCATTCTTTTCTAATCTTTCTGTGTATTTCTATAAACTTTTTTGTTTATTTGTTCCTTGCTTTGAAATTACTGTTAATGTTAGAGGATTTAATGAGTGGTCCATGATTAGCAGTCATATCACCCTATAGCAAACACAAACTAATATGATACATAGTAAAATTTGTTAAATTAATTGAGGTTCATTGATGATGATGATGATAACAATAACCAGCATATACATAGAACTTTAAGTTTTGCCAATAAGTATTATCTACATTATCTCATTTGATCCTCATCATTACCCTCTAGGAGAGGTGCTATTATTACTTCCATTTTAAAAATGAGAAAACTAAGATTAAGAATGCTTATGTGCTTGTTCAGAATCACCTAGTTAGTAAGCATCTGATGAAGGATTTGAACTCAAGTCTTCCTGATTCCATGTTCAACACTTTGTCCACTGGGCCACTGAGCTGCCACACATACAAAGTCAGTACTATGAGATTTCTAAGGAAGGAAAGCTAATTTCTAACTCTGGATGTCAGGAATTGTGGAGGATAGTATAAAGATTTCACTAAAAAGAGGTCAATGTTAATTCGGATCTTGAAAGATAGATGAGATTTGGGTGAACAGGGATCAAAGGGGGTCTTTATGTCTAGGTATAAGGAATGGTGATTGTCTCAAGCTGGTAAAGTATGAAGCATATTTTCAGAGCAATGAGGAGGTGAAATTAGCTACAAAATAAAGCATATGAAAGAGAATATCAGTTAAGGTGGGAAAATTATTTGGATAGCAGACAGTAAAACCAAGTTAAAGTAGGTGGAGCCAAAATGGCAGAGTAAAGACAGGGATTTGCCTGAGTTCTCCCAAATTCCCCTTCAAACAGTTTTAAAATAATGCCTCAAAATGAATTCTGTAATAGCAGAACCAACAAAAGGAGGGAATGAAATAATTTTCCAGCCAACATCTTAGAAGATTGTCAGGAAAGTTCTGTTTCACTGGGGTGGGAGTAGAGTTCAGTTTAGCATAGGCCATGCCTTAGCAAGCCAGCAGCAGACCTTGAGGCCTACTGAATCAGCAGGGGTGGCTTCCAGGACCAGCCCACAGGTAATAAGAGGGTTGGACAGCTGGCAGAAGGGGACCATAGGGGACCTTTTGTAGGCACTGAGTGAAGTTCTTGACTGCATGACCCATAGATGGTTCCAGTTTGCAGTCCTAGGGGGAGGAGGAGCACTAGCAGGAGCAGGGACACTGGTCACAGTTAGAAAAAAAGTATTCGGGTAGGAAAGACTGTTTGTAGTTGCTCACAGACAAGAGCACAGGTCAGGAGAGAAGTGACCACAATTTCCCTTAAATCATACCACCTTGGAAGAACTGAAAACTTACAGACCTCCAAACCAGGTCTGAAAGCAGCACTAAAAACCTGAAGCTTAGGACAGTGTCCTCTCACCCCAGGAACAGAGCCGAACTTTAATAAGAAATTAAACATCAAGAAACAGCCTGGGAAAATATGAGCAAACAACAACAAAAGGATCTGGTAATAGAAAGTTATTGTGGAGATAGGGAAGATCAAAATGCAAACTCAGGAGTCAAACAAAGTCAAAATAGCCACATCCAAAGTTTCAAAGAAAATTGTGGATTGGTCTCAGATCCGAGCTCAAAAAGGATTTTAAAAATCAAATAAGAAAGGTAGAAGAAAAATTAGTAAAGGAAATGAGAACAATGCAAGAAAATCATGAAAAAAGACTAAACAATTTGATAAAGGAGTCACAAAAAAAATTTTTAACAACACCTTAAAAAAACAAAATAAGCCAAATTTTTAGAGGCACAAAAATCCACTGAAGAAAAGAACTCCTTAAAAAAGTAGAATTGGACACATGGAAAAGGAAGTACAAAAGCTCAGTGAAGAAAATAATTTCTTAAAAATTAGAACTGGACTAAATGACTCCATGAGACATCAAGAAATAGTAAAATGAAATCAAAAGTATGGAAAAAATAGAACAAAATGTGAAATATCTCATTGGAAAAATAACTGACCTGGAAAATAGATCCAGGAAAGATAATTTAAGAATTATTGGACTCCCTGAGCACCATGATTAAAAAAAAAGAGCCTAGACATCATTATTTCAAGAAAATATCAAGGAAAACTGCCCTGATATTCCAGAACCAGAGAGTGAAATAGAAATTGAAAGAATATACCATTTATCTCCTGAAAAAGATCCAAAAATGAAAACTCCAGGAATATTATGGCCAAATTCCAGAGCTCCCAGGTCAAGGAGAAAATATTTCAAGCAGCCAGAAAGAAACCATTCAAATGTTATGGAACCATAGTCAGAATACTACAAGATTTAGTAACTTTGCTTTTTTCCTCCATCTTGGAGCTGTGGAGGCCTGCTGGAAACAGGACTTCTAGAACAGCAAAATGTCTGGAAGACTGTGGTCCAAGGCCATTTTTGCTGGCTACAAGAGAGGCCTATGAAACCAGAGGGAACATACGGCTCTTCTGAAAATTGAAGGCGTCTATGCACAGGATGAAATTGAATTCTATTTGGGAAAGAGAAGTGCTTACGTATACAAAGCCAAAAACAACACAGTAACTCCTAATCGGAAACTAAACAGAAAAAGAGTTATCTGGGGGAAAGTTACTCGGGCCCATGGAAATAGTGAAATGGTTCAAGCTAAGTTCAGAAGCAATCTTCCTGCCAAGGCCATTGGACACAGGATCCGAGTGATGCTCTATCCGTTAAGAATCTAGAATATGAAAACTGATTAAATAAAATTACACATTTTTTGCAAATGTAAAAAAAAAAGATTTAGTAGCTTCTACATTAAAGGAACCAAAGGCTTACCATATGATATTCTGGAGAGCAAAGGAGCTAGGATCACAACCAAGAATCACCTACCTAGCAAAACTAAGTATAATCCTTCAGAGGAAAAAATCATCAAAGACTTTCTGGAACCACTCCTTTCAATCTCTGAACAATTTAGCCAGAATACTCCACTTCTTAATAGTAGCTAAATCTCAAAGGGGTTGGGAGGGGGGGAATAATGAAACAGCTGAGAAAATTACCAAGCAAAGGAAAACTCTTAATATAATGGAGAAACATTGTGGAGTTAGAGAATCCCAAGATAAAATTTCACAAGGGAAGAGTAAGTCTTTAATAACTCCAAGAAAGAATATGGAATGACCATAAGTCTCCTGAGAATAAGTGATAAGAGGTGTCAAGTAAACAAACTGAAGGAAAAGATAAAGAATAGGCTAGGAGAGAAACTGAAAATCTTAAATGGAACAGTGAACACTCTAAAAATAGAGGAAACACCTCAAAATTCAACAATATGACAAGAAAATATAGAATAATGTAAAAAGAAAACAAAATTGGAAGAACATAAATGAACTGGAAAAGAAAACAGGGAGAAATAATCTCAGTATCACTAGGCTTCCAAAGGGAATGATTAAAAAACGCCAGAAAACTGTAATATCATATTCTAAGAAGCCATAAAAGAAACCAAGAAATACTATAACCAGCAGAAAGTCAAATGTGACAAAATTTACAGGTCACCATCAGAAATGAGCCAGAACATAATAATGAATGTATATAATGGACCCAGAAATGTTATTCTTAAGGCCCAGGGCTCCCAAGTGAAATAAAAAATATTGTAAATTATGAGACAGACAACAAGCAACCAGAACTACCATGAAGGAAAGAAATAACTAGAACTTTAAGTGAAAATCGAAAGAAATTGCCTTGCAACTCAGAATAATTTAACTTGCAAAACTGATCATTATCCTATAAGTAACAAAATGGGAACAAAATCAGTAACTTCTAAACACTATTGTTGACAAAACCACAGAGAGTCAAAGACTTTGAAAGGAAATACAGTAGAAAAAAACAGCTTAAGAAAGGAAAACATGTTTGGATAACTCAAAGGGGCCATATTGATCAATTGCTTACATTTTCTCTTCAGAGATATTAAATGTTAGATCCAATTTTTAAGGGATGTCTTTTCAGTGAGGAAACAATGAGATACTAACTAGGGTTCAATTCTTATTATAAAGGAGGAAAAAGAAATAACCTGGGCAAGGATACAGGAGGAGGAGGTATTTATTATTTTTTGTAATAATGTGGTATAGAGTAATAGTGACTGTCATGAACCTCAACCTTACAGAATCAAGACAATTTGCTGACCTGTTTTTCTTAGTTGTACTTCTTTCTTGAAAATGAGATTTTTATATGGGGGGGTGTTGCATTGAAAAGTTATAGTAACATAAAAAGATAAATAAAACTTCTTTAAAAAAGAAAAATGCATGTTGATTTGGTTTAAAGGATCTTGTCATTTGTCTTTCATAAAATTCTCTACCTCTTCATTCAGGGTAACAAATCTTGGCCCATAAATTGCAGTTTTCTACATGATCATCTTTTTATTATCCTCATGAGCACTGTAAATCAATATCACCAAGTATCCCAAGAAATGAGTTTTTTTGTTGTTCTTGCCTTTGGGAACACAATTAAACCAACTTTCCCATTGTCTTTTTTTTCTCTTCAAGGAGAATATTTGAGCCACTCTTCCATTTGGATGCAATTTTTAATTTAGTTTATTGTGAGAATATCAGCATTGATTGATGTGGTTAATTTCTTTCAATAGCATTTCAGTGTATTGATCACTAAACAACGATCTCATAGTTAACATACTTGAAATTGAGTTTCTGATGATAGGTGGTCTTAAAACTGATTATTAGATCTCATTTTCAACCACTCCTCACCATCACTACAGCAATAGAATGGGACTGCACAGACCTGAGGGCATTTTTTAAAAAATTTAAATTTGTTTTGTGGGTTTCCATAGTCAGCTAATCCATCACTTAGTGAACAGTTGGTGTGTCAAGCCTCTCTGTGCTTACCTGAGTTGGTCTCCAATCAGGAACAAAGTCTCTTACTAACACAATACTTGAAGTCATTCCAGCATCAGAGAAACTAAAAGCATATGCTTTGCTGGTATAACCTTAACTTCTCTGTCCCCTGCTCTCAAAATTCTTTTCCCCTTGTTCAAACACTGCTCATCATTTGTCAGACCATCTGTTTCCTCCAGTCCTAGCCATGAGGAGCTGAACACAGCTGGAACAAAACCCACAAGCTCCTGTCCACATTATCCAGTCTTACCTGGACCTTCACTGCAGCAGGGCAGCCTTTTTGTTCCTCCCTGATTCTTTATCTCATTCATTATAGTAGCTTTCCAAATTTCTTCCCTTCTCAAACTTCTCAGACCTCTCCTTCCTTCTCTCACTTTGCCAGTAAAATTAAGACCATTTGAATTGAACTCCCTTTTCTCCCTTTCTTTTCATCTTGGAACATCTTGACATCATCTCCAGCTCTCTTCTCCTTTTCTGACAGAGATGGCCCTTATCTGTGCCAAGACCAATCACTTTATATATACTCTTGATTCCATCCATTCATGTCTTCTCCAGCACATTGTGTCTTCAATCATCCCCTCTCTCTTGAATCTTCATCCTCTTCCTATTGTGTCCTTTCATACTGCCTTTAAATATGCTTAACGCAGGGGTGGTTAGGTGGTGCAGTGAATAGAGTACCGGCCCTGGAGTCAGGAGGACCTGAGTTCAAATATGGCCTCAGACACTTAACACAAAAACTAGCCATGTGACCTTGGGCAAGTCACTTAATCTCAATTTGCCCTGCCTTACTCCCTGCAAAAAGTAAATAATTAAATAAATATGCTCATCTCTCCCCTGGCCTTTTAAAAAAAATCTTCATCAGATCCTACTGTTCTCCCAAGTTATCATTTTTATGTCTTTCTTCCTTCCTTAGCCAAACTCTTTGAAAAAGCAGTCTACAGTTGCTACCTCTATTTCCTTTTCTCTTACTGCTCCACTCTTTCACGACCTGACTTCTGACCATATCACTCAACTGAAACTATGCTATTCAAAATTACCAGTCATCCTGTAAATGCCAGATCTTACAGTCTTTTTTTCCATCCTCATACTTCTTGACCAGTCTCCTGAATTTGACATTTTTGACCATGCCTCCTGGATATGCTTATCTTTTCTGGCTTTTTCTGACACTGTTTTCTCTCTCCTTGTTTCTCCTGCCTGTTTGCTGTTCCTTTTTCGTCTCTTTTGCTGACTCACTCTCCCTGTTGTCTTCCTAAAGTTCAGCCTTAGGTTGGCTTCTCTTTGCCTTCTACACTCTCTTTAGTAACCTCATCAGCTACTATAAGTTTAACTATCATCTCTTTGCAGATGATCTAGTCTCTCCACTTACCTTCACTTTAATTACCTATTATATCTAATTGGCATCACCAGTTATCTGTTGGACATTTTAAATTGAATGTCCTGGAGACATCTCAGACTCAATATATCCAATACTAAATATGTTATTTTTGCTCTCAAAACCTCCTCTCTTTCAGATTTCCCTTTTAGTGTTAGCCTAGATTCCTCACTCTCCATCATCCTACAGTAACATTCAGTTGCCAGTTAGCTTTCACCATTTCCCTTTCATTTGATCCTTCTCTTTGCTCACATAGCTACCACCTCAGTTCAGGTCTTTATTCCTTCTCCCCTAAATTATTACAGTAACCTCTTAATTGACCTGACTACCTTAAGTCTCTCCCCACTCCAAGTCAACCTACACATTGCTGCCAAAGTAATTTTCCTTAAAGTGCATAGGTGACAATATGACTCCCCAAGGATTCAGTCAATTCCAGTGGCTTCCTGTTGTCCCAGGAATAAAATATAAACTATTCTGTTTAGCTTTTAAAGGCCTACACAACCTGCCTCCAAACTATCTTTCTTGCCTTATTAAACTGTACTCTTTTCCTCCACACTCTGTGGTATCCACCTACACTTGTCTCTCTGTTTCTCACACATGACTCTCTCTCTCTCTCTCTCTCTCTCTCTCTC
>NW_027187374.1:14272122-14288967 GCF_028583685.1 Petaurus breviceps papuanus
CTCTCTCTCTCTCTCTCTCTCTCTCTCTCTCTCTCTCTCTCTCCCCCACCCCCAAAGGCAAAAGCCTTCACACTGGCATCTCATGCTTAAAATGCACTCTTTCCTTATCTCTACCGTATACACTCTCTCTCATCAAGATGCAGCTCAAGTACCATCTTCTATGTGAAACCTTTCTGAAATTCTCCCAACTCCTCTCTCCCATGTATTAAATATTTTATTAATTTGTATTGAACTTTTTGTTTTATGTTTGATATTCTTATATTTGATTGTTGTCTCCTTCATAGAATATACACTCTTTTTTAGTAGGAATTGATTCATTCTTTGTACTCTTACCCCAGCATAGTGCCTGGGACTCCCCAGGTATTCAGTAAATTCCAATGGCTTACTGTTATCTCAGAGGTAACTACTCCATTTAGCTTTTAAAGCCCTACATAACCTGCCTCCAAGCTATCTTCCTAATTATTATTGATTAATTTATTGAAGGTGGTCTTACTGTGGGGAAATTAGGCTGATTATATTTTAAAAATCATCAATAAGCATTTATTAATTACCTACTACATTCCAGGCACTGTGCTAGACACTGGAATACCACAAAAAAGCAAGAGACAGTCTCTGCCCTTGAGGAGCTCACAGTGAATGCAAACAACTAGGTATAATCAAACTTTGTGAAGGATAAATAAAAAATAATCAACAAAGGGAAGACACTAGATTTAAGAAAGATTGGAAAAAGCTTCCTGTAAAAGATGGGGTTTTAGCTGGAACTTGAAAGCCTAGGCAAGCAAGGAGGTGAAAATGAGGGAGGGAGGAGAGCACTCTTGGCACGAGGGACAGCCAGTAAAAATCCCTGGAGCCAAGAGGTCCCGTGTCTTGTTCACAGAGCAGGAATGAGGCCTATGTCACTGCATCAGAGGGTGAGTTGGGGGTGAGATGATGGAGGGTATAAAAGAAGATTGAAAATGTAAGGGGAAACCATGTTAGGAAAAGCTTTCAGTTCCAAAAAGAGAACTTTATGTTAAATATTAGAAGTAATAGTGAGCCCTGGAGTTTGTGAAGTAGTGGGGTGCTGTGGTCAGACCTGGACTTTAGGAAAATTGTTTGGATGACTAAGTGGAAGATGGCCTGAAGTGGGAAAACAGTTGTGGCAGGGAGACTGAGCAGCAGGCCACTACTATCCAGGGGTGGGGGAGGTGAGGTCCTGTATCAGCCTGTTGGCAATAGAAGAGAATAGGGGCTTATTTGAAAGATGCTGAAAAGATGAACTCTACAGGCCTTGGTAACCATTGAATAATAGGAGGAAGAGAGATAGTGTGGAGTCAAAAACAGTGCAGACCTTGGGGGCTGGGAAGATGATGGTGCCCTTGACAATTTGGGGGAAGGTTTGAGGGAAGATAATGAGTTCAGTTTTGGATATGTGGAGGTTAAGATGTCTATAGGATATCCAGTCTGAGATGTTTAATGATAAGTTGGATAGGAGAGACTGGAGGTCAACAGAAAGTTTAGGGCTAGATAAGTAGATTGAGAATCATAAACAATAAAATAATTAATTAAAATTAGTTTATTAATTAATAAAAATAATTAACTTGGTGAGATCACTAAGTGAAAATAGTTTAGAGGGAGAAGAAAAAAGAGGTTCTGGGGTTGGCCAAATGGCACAGTGAATAGAGCCCTGGAGTCAGGAGGACCTGAGTTCAAATCTGGCCTCAGACACTCAACACAAAACTAACCGTCTGACCTTGGGCAAGTCATTTAACCCCAATTGCTCTACCTTCCCCCCTCCAAAAAGCAAATAAATAAATAATGAAAAAAGAGGTTCCAGGAGAAATCCGAGAGGACACCCATGATTAGTAGGCATGACCTGGATGAAGATCCAGCAAAGCAGAGTAAAAATTGGTTATATAGGTGGGAAGGGAACCAGGGGAAAAAGGTCTCTTGAAAACTTAGAGAAAAGAGAGTGATTGATAGTACTAAAGGCTGCATAGAGATAAAGAAGGATGAGAATTGAAAAAAGACAACTAGACTTGGCAACTAAGATACCATTGGTAACCTTTGAGAGAACAGGTTAAGTTGAATAATGAGGTTGGTTGGAGGCCAGATTGTAGAGTTATAAAGAGTGAGAGGAGAGGAAGTGAAAGCACCTATTATAGATGTCCTTTCCAAGGAGCTTAGCCACAAAAGGCAGGAGAACTATGAGACAGTAGTTAGCAGGGATAGATGAATCAAGACAGGGTTTTTTAAGGATGGGAAAGACATGGGCATGTTGGGAAGCAGACAGTAGACTCGTAAAGACTGAAGATAAGTGAGAGAGGGTGGATGATAGAAAGGGGCAGTCTGCTGAAGAAGACGGAATGAAATGGGATCACCATTTTAAAAGAAGGATAAGGTCTACCTCTTCATATGAGACAAGCATAAAAGAGATAGTAGCAGAAGGCATTGGAATAATGAGACTAGGAAGAGGGGAGAAAAGAGAGCTCCCAGAGAATATCCTCATTTTTTTTTTTCAGTAAAATATGAGGTAAGCTCGGGATAGGAGAGAGGAAGCCATGGGAGGTTTGAGGAGTGATAAAAAAAATTTGGAAGAGTTGCTATGGTGATTAGGGTAATGAGTTAATTTAGGAAGGTGTAAAATTATTGCCAAACAGCAATGAGGACCCATATATAATATGTATATATACATACATGTACATATATAAGTACATATACACACTATATAGAAAATTAATTATATACATACACACACAGAAAGAGAGAGAACAATTGGAGTGGCTAGGTGTCACAGTGAATAGAGCACTGGCCTGGAGTTAGGAGGACCTGAGTTCAAATCATGGCCTCAGACACTTAACACTTATTAGCCGTGTGACTTTGGGCAAGTCGCTTAACCCCAATTGCCCAGACATCCCCCTCCAAAAAACAAGAGAGAGAGAACAGTTGATATGTTTATACAACTAATATGCAAAGGTAATTATTTTTAAATGATATGGCAATGGTGATTTAAAAGAATATTTACTTCAGATATAATTTCATTTTCTTTCTTAGTTCCACCAGCAATTACAATGCCACTTATATTCTTCAATGCTACTGCAGATCGACAAGAAGAAATGGTATTATTTTGTAGGGCTACTGGCTCGCCTGAGCCAAATATCAGCTGGTATAGGTAAGTTTTATTTTAAATAGTACATCAGAAAACAAGCACTAAATTTAATCTATCACCTTTCACTAGTGAAATTTGTGAAATCAAAGATTTGGATGGTGTCTTTACTGCTTTATTGAGGTTAATTGGCTAGGATGTTTTTTTCTTTGGTTTGATAAAGTAGTGTCATGCATGAAACATAATTATATCTATAATAGGTATCAATAGAATACATAAATGCTTCCTTTCATCACAAATATTACCTTTCCAAGAGATGAATGATAATGGAATTCAAGGAATATGAAGATTTATTAGCCAAATATCAACAAAAAGCTTTGCATAATTAATGGAATGGGATTTAAAAATTAGTGTCATGATTTAGTAATATAGCCAATCATGTAGTTCTTCCATTTGATCCTACAGATTTGTGTGATATCCTTTTCATATATGACAGCCATTAAATCCAAAGACAATAATCAACTCATGTAAAAAATGTCAAATAAACTAGTTAGAACCAGACATTTGAATTGCTGTATCACAAAGTGTTAAACTAAAATTTTCAGAATATTCAGTCACATTGTTCTCACTAAAAATACTTATTAGTGTTTTTATATTAATTTAGTAAAAAATACTTTTTAGTGAGAATAAAAGAGCTTTCTATACTATGAATAGATAAAATTAATGTCTCTATATTATCAAGAGCTAATTAATTTAAAATATTTAATTTTTTAATACATGTTTCTCTGTGTTTTGTAATGTAATATATTAGCATAATATTAAATGTATAAAATTTACAAATAAATGTACATATATTGGCATACTACTCAAGGTTTTTATTGATGTGATGTAAGATCAAGAAAGTTTGGATAAAAATGAGTTAGAAAACCTCAAAGATTGACTGGACCTCTGATTTCATGGATATAGAAAACTCCCAGGTGAAAAAACTCTCTCAAGCAATGCAAGTTGTCTTCTTCTCCGCAATTTATGGTCCTAGTAAGTTGTGCATAGCATTAAAAAGGCTAAATGACTTGCCCAGGATAAGAGGGCCCATTTGTTTGTGTCTTCAAGGCCGGCTTTCCAATCCTATACCACACTGCTTTCTCAACATTTCCATACTTTTATATAAATCAGTAATTATCAAAGCAATTTGGTAATTTTTTTTAAGAGAGGAAAGATTGGTGGAATAGACTAGATAAGCAAGAATCGGAAATAAAAAGTTCCTTTCCCTCTGTCTTGGACTTCTTGGGACATATGCCTAGTAGTGGCTTTAGGAGTCATGTAGTTTAGTGATGTTTGGGCTATAGATCCAAATGGCTTTCCAGAAGAGTGGGATCAATTCACAGCTCTATCAAAGGTGCTTTAGTGTTTTTGTCTTCCCATATTCCTTTCAATAATTGCGATTTTCCTCCTTTGTCATCTCTCTGACGATCTCATGGGTAAGAGGGGTAATCTGCAAGAGTTGTTTTAATATGCATTAATCTTATTATTAATGATTTTGAGAATTTTTAATATAGTTGATATGTTTTATGTATTCTCTTGAAAACTGCCTGTTCTAGGGCGACTAGGGTGGTACAATGAATAGAGCACTGCCCCTAGAGTCAGGAGGACCTGAGTTCAAATCCAGCCTCAGACACTTGACACACTTACTAGCCATGTGACTTTGGGCAATTCACTTAACCCCAATTGCCCTCCAAAAAAAAAAAAAACAGAAAAGAAAACTGCCTGTTCTGTGATTTGACCATTTATCTACAAGGACTCTTGTTCCTATATATTTTTTTTTCTCAGATATTAACCCTTTACAAGAGAAACTGGCGGGAGAGACATTTTTCCAGCTAATTGTTTCTTGTTCTCCCTCCCCTAACTCCTGGTCATAACCATTCATACCCTTTGTATCCCTTCATACCTTCTGCACCCAAAGTTCATCATTTGGAGGTAGACAGCACTTTTCATCATGAATCATTTGAAATTGCACTGGATCATTGTATTTATTAAAATAGTTTAGTCTTTTCACAGTTTGTCATCCTTACAGTATTACTGTTACTGTGCACAATGTTCTCCTGGTTCTCCTCACTTCACTTTGCATCAGTTCATGTAAATCTTCTTAGGTTTTTCTGAAACCATCAATCAAAATTATCTATTTTATATCTCATAATCCTCTCTATCTCTGGTTTGATCATAAACTCTCCTTATTCTTAGGTCTCACAGATCATTTTTTCCATGCTCTCCTGATTTGCTTATGACATCATACTTTATATCTAAATCATGTGCTTATTTTGACCTTACCTTGGTATGCATTGTGAGCTGCTTTCCAGTTTTTCCAGAAGTGTTTTGTCAAATCGTGAATTCTTATCCCAAGAGCTTGGATTCTTGAGTTTATCAAACACTAGATATTATGGTCATTTACTCCTATGTACTTTGTATCTAATCTAGTCTACTGATCAGCCACTCTGTTTCTTAGTCAGTACCAAATTGTTTTGATGATTACCACTTTGCAATATAGTTTGAAACCTGATATTGCTAGGCCACCTTTCTTTACTTTTTAAAAATTTGATTCTTTTAATATTCTTGATCTTTTGATCCTCCCAATGAATTTTATTATTTTTCTGACTCTAGAAAATAATCTTTCATAGTTTGATTGGTGTGGCATTGAATAAGCAAATTAATTTAGGTAGAATTTTTATTACCTTGGCTCTACCTACCCATCAGCAATTAATATTTCTCTATTTAGATCTGTATTTTTGTGAAAAATGTTTTATAATTGTATTCAGAAATTCCTATGTGTAGGGAGACTCTCAAGTATCTTATACTATATGCCATTATTTTAGATGGAATTTCTCTTCCCATCCCTTTTGCTGGATTTGACTGGTAATATATAGAAATGCTAATAAATTTGAAGTTTTACTTTACATCCTGTAACTTTGCTAAAGTTGTTATTTTTTTCATCTTTTTTTAGTTAATTCTCAGGTTCTCTAATTATGCTATCAAGTCATCTGCAAAGACTGTTAGTTTTGTTTCCTTATTACCTATTTTTTATTCCTTCAATTTCTTTTTCTTGTCTTGTTGGTATAGGTAGCATTTCTAGTGTAATGTTGAAGTATAATGGGGATAATGGACACCTTGCTTCAGTCTGACCATATTGGAAAGGCTTCTAGTTTATCCCCATTAAAGTTGCTAGCTCTTGGTTTTAGATATATACTGCTTATCATTTTAAGAAAAACTCCAGAAGAAGACATTCTGAGCTTCTGGGTTCCAAGTGTTGCTGCAAACCAGGGGCCATGGGAGGACTTTTGAGATCTCCAGAGGACGGAGCCACTGCCTGAGGACTTGGCTCTAAGTCAGGGATCCAGGCTGAAGAAAACCCTCCGGAAAAGGTCTCAGGGGAAGGTCTTTGCCTATTGGCACACAGATGACTGAGACTAGACTTCATACAATATTAGGTAGGGACATGAATGCTGTCATACTGGTACAAAGTCTCCAATAGGGGACTGCCTGCAACATCTGTCTGTCTTGCATAGCCCCGTGGGACACAGCCACTGTCAGAAGCACCAACAAGTCCCCAAACTCTTCTGTAAGGAGGACCAGACACCCCTCTGTGTAGCCTGAACCAAAGGTCAGGAGCATGAAGCCCACACTTTTTTCCCCATTGAAGCAACTGCTCAGAACTGCAGGGAGAAACTCTGGGACACTGCCTCTTTGGAGAAACAAGATCAAGGAATGGAAGAAATGTAAATCTTCAAAGAAAGATGAAGGCAAACAAGTGAGTCACTGCTTTCGGAAAGGCCCAAGTCTTTTACGTCAGAGTTAAGAGAATATCCTGTGCCTGGGAAAAAAGTCTTACTAAAGAAATTCAGGGTGAATATCACTGTGAATCCTACAACATCCAGTGACTGTTATTTTATCTGAAGATCTGAAGTGTAAGACATGGAGATGACTGTGTAGATCAGTCTAATTGTCCTGATTTTTGTCTTTCCTTATTTTGTCTTTGGTCAGCAGGCATTTGGTTCTGACATGACCATTAGGAGGAGGATATGGCTGAGCAACCTCAGTGGGCACTGGGGATTGCTGCCAAGAAGAGGAAGGACTCAGTTGGGTATCTGTACATGCGTTGCTTTGAGAAGAGAGGAAATTATTTCTGCCTCATCAACTGGCCAGGATTAGTTTGCCAGCAAATGAAAGACCCTGTGACTTTAACTGGCATATATCTGAATTGTCCTTATGGAACCCTATGGTTCTATAATGCTATCAAAGCCTCCCTCATCTGAGCAGTGTGCCCTGAGCCACTCACAGAACTTTTCAGACCTCTCTGCTCTCCTTCCCCCCTTTGCCATGAACAAAGGCTGGTCCCATGACCATCCATCCAGTGGAAGGCAGTATTTGAGAATGGCTGTCTCTGACTGTAAGCATTCTTTTGTGAAGGAACTCCAGGCTCACTGTTTATTGTCGCCATAAACTGTAAAATTAATAAGGTCGCTGGCAGAGACACAGACATAATGTTTAGCCTTTGCTAAAGATCAGCCTAGGAGCCAATTTGCTGGCAAGCTTAAGGCTGCCTGCAGCAATACAACTTAAGGCCATCATTCCCAAGTGATTTATTTTCCATTACTAGCAATGCATTGTATGTGGATTTATTGTCGCAACAAATCAAATTTGATTGAACAATTTAATATAAGTTACTCTCCTGTATTATGTGCTTTCTGCAAGAGTTGGGGGTTGCCCTAAACTCTAATGGAGGGCATCAAGGATAGGGGTTTCCTTCCCCAGGCAAAGGCTTGCCAGACTGGATTCTGTTTATATTCTAAATAGAAATTAGGTTTCCCATTTGGGTTGGTTCTGCCCAAGCTAGTTTAGGATCTTGTGCCTTCTGGAGCTAGGAGTAATTTCTTCACTCAGCTTTGCCCTTCAAAAACTGACTCACCTTCCCAGGAATTAGATCTTAACAGGCATAGGAAAAGGATGAGTTACAAATTAGTTATTAAATTAATATAATGGTATAACATTAATTTCTCTCACTAGCAACAGCAATAAGACAAGAGAATGAAATTAAAGGAATAAAGATAGGGAAGGTAAAACTCTCCCTATTTGCTAGTGATATGATGATTTACTTGGAAAATCCTAGAGAATCAGCAAAGATACTAATTGACACAATTGCTTCAGCACCATTACACACTACAGAATAAATCTTAATCCACAGCATTTCTATATAATAATAACAAAACAAAAAAGCTATTACATATGGAAGCCTCATTCCAAATAACAACAAAACATAAAATATCTGGGGATTGATCTACTAAAGCACAAAAGATTTGTATAGAGTCAATTACAAAGTACTTCTCAAAGAAATAATAGCAAATAGTGTCAAACTCCAGAGTTTGGTCTAAGAAAGACAAACAGAATTAGGTTGTATGCATGTTTATCTTCTCTCAAATGGCATGCATGTGGAGCTACAGTAGAACAGAGCTTGCTTTGAAAGGGCTAGGCTACACAGATCATCAAGACAAAGAGAAACTACAAAGCTGGGCAGAAATGGCTGTGTTGTTGCCCGCAGGTACTACCACAGGGGTTTGAATTTCCCCACCATCACATGGCCCAATCGGGTACTGCCACAGTCCCTTGGGTTCAGTTTCCTTTTCCCATGGAGGGTCCATTTCACAGAGATCATGAGAGGCCTACATGGAACAAGGAAGAGGGTCATGCTGAAAAAGTCCCCAAGGCCCCAGAACTAGGATGATTATGCTAGTTCAGTCCATTAGAGCTGGTATGAACCAGCTTAAGTTAGTTCTGTAGTCACCAGTACATAAGAGGGATTTCCAGGCTCAGCAAGCAAACACTGCAAAAGATCTCTGGTATGTCATGCTTAAGGGATGCTCAATCTGCCTCCTGATTTGCTGATTCTGATTCCCAGGTAAGTCCAGTCTCTTCTGGATTTGTTTAAGCAAATCAAGGTCATTAGTAAAAGTTATTTTTCTCAATAGTTGGAAAAATGGGGTGGCTAGGTGGCACAGTGAATAGAGCACCAGCCCTGGAGTCAAGAGGACCTGAGTTCAAATTCAGCCTCAGATACTTAACAGTTGCTAGCCATGTGACCTTGGGCATGTCACTTAACCCAAATTGCCCTGCCCTCCCCCTTCCAAAAAATAGAAAAAATAGTTGGAAGAGTGATTTAGTGATATTTAGTGATCATTGCTATATTATAATAATAAAAATGACAATATTACCAAAAGTAATTCATATATTTTTTTTGTAAACCATTCAAATTACCAAGAGAATACTTGATAAAATAATAACAAAATTTATTTGGAAAAACAAAAGATCTAGAATATCAAAGGAAATGAATAAAGAAGGAAGAGGGAATAGCACTTCTAGACCTCAGACTATACTATAAAGTAGCAATCATCAAAAACATCTGGTAATAGAAAGTTAAGGGGCAGCTAGGTGGTACAGTGAATAGAGCCCTGGAGTCAGGAGGGCCTGAGTTCAAATTTGACCTCAGACACTTAACACTTACTAGCTGTGTGACCTTGGGCAAGTCACTTAACCCCAATTGCCCTTCCTTATTCCCCCCTCCAAAAAGACAAAAATAAAAAAGAATAGAGTTAAATGGAACACAATAGACAAGAGAGATTTAGAAACAACAGAACTCAGTAACATTGTTTGATAAAAAGGAAAACAAATTACTTTGTTTTTGAAAAAAAATTCCCTGTTTTATAAAAAAACTGCTGAGAAAACTGGAAAGCAGTCTGTCAAAAATTAGACTTAGACCAACACCTTATACCATCCACAATACATTCTAAATGGATTTACAACCTTAATATTAAAAAGCATTAAAAGAGAAACAGAATATATACTTTTCAGAGCTATGGGTAGGAGATGTATTCTTAATTGCCAAAAGTGAAATAGATAAATTTGATTATTTGAAAGTGGAAAGTTTCTGTACAGATGAAATTTGTGCATCTAAGATAAGAAGAAAATTGTCCAGTTGGAAAAAGTCTTTGTATCAAATTTCTCTGATAAGGGTTTGGTATCCAAGACATAGAAACAATTAATAAATAAACACACGCACTAGTGTGTGTATTATATTATTTATATATGTGTATACCTATATAACACTCATTCCCCAATAGATAAATGCTCAAAGTATATGGATAAATAGTTATCAAAGAAATTGCAATGTATTTACGATCACATGAATGCATACTCTATATTACTAATAATAAAAGAAAAGAAAATCAAAACAGCCTTGAAGTTTTCCCTCACATCTTGCAATTAGCAAACATGACTCAAAAAAATGACAATAGTAGAAAGTATTTACAGATCGTATACTTGACCGTATGCCGCCATGGGGAGAAGGAGAGGAAGGGGGACAAAATGTGAAACTCAAGGAATTGTGGAATTGAATCTTGTAAACTAAAAGTAAACAAAAAAATTAATATTAAAAAAAAGAAAAAAATTGACAATAGTCAATGTTGGAAGGGTAGTGGAAATAAGCCCACTAATGCATTGTTGATGGAACTGGGAAATGGTGAGAAAGTTGATTCATTGAAGACCCCTACTCTATTCCAGTCATTATCAACCAATTTAATATGATTATAAGTTTTGTATATTTGGTCCCAGAGCTGCAGATGGTAAGATCACTTGTATAAGCATTAGGAACTAGCTTGAGGCCCTCTACCTTTGTTTTTCCTTGTCAAGGTAACCACGCCCAGTATGGCAGAGGTGACTCAACTACATAGAAAGTCCCCCCAAATTATTTTTGCACCTCTGGACCATTCTCTCTTGTCCAGCAGGAGCAGGAGTTTATCTTATGACCACCTAGTCAGCAGAAATATTTCCTGCCTTGCCCAACTCGTGACTCTGCTGATATATTGTTTTGCTTCTTTTTATGCATCATATGTCAACCAGTGGAATTATTCTATATCTTGTATGACTGTTCTTAGATGGTTAGCTATCTAATGCTATAAAAATAGGGCCCTAGAAGGAGGGGCCATCTCAGACTGTGAGGAAGATCTGAGGTCCACTTCATTAGAGGGGACCATGGATCCTTTAATATAGTACCATTGGCTCAGAAAAAAAGAAACAAGAAACTCCATTTCTAGTGTTTTAATAGGAATGAGTATTGTGTTTTGTAAAAGCTTTTTCTACATTTATTGATATAGTCACATAATTTTTGTTTTTTTATTAGTAATACGGTCAAATATGCTTATAGTTTTCCTAATATTGAACCAGTACTGTATTCCTGATCAGAGCACATAAGCTTTATGATATTGTAATCTTCTTGCTAGTATTTTATTTAAATATTTTGCATCAATATTCATTATAGATATTTGTCTGTAGTACTCTTTCTCTGGTTTTGTTTTTCTTAGTTTAGGTAGCAAAACAATATTTGTGTCATAGAAAGAATTTGGTAGGATTTCTTACTTTTTTTTTTCTAATTATTATATAGGAATTAATTGTTCCTTAAATATTTGGTAGAATTCACTTGTAAGTCCATCTGGTCCTGGGGATTTTTGCTTAGGGAGCTTTTTATAGTCTTTTCAATTTCTTTTTTTAAGTACTTAAGGATTCTATTTCTTCTGTTAATCTGGACAATTTATATTCTTTGTGAATATTCATCCATTTTACTTAGATTGTTGGTTTTATTGCCATATAATTATAATTGCTTTAATTTCATCTTCATTGGTTGTATTTTTACCTTTTTTGTTTTTGATATTGGTAATTTGGTTTTTCTCTTTTTTTAATCAAATGATTTTTGATTAATTGATTTGATTAATCAAATCAAGTGGTTTATCTATTTTATTGTTTTTTTTTCATAAAACCAACTCCTAGCTTTATTTAATAATTCATGGTTGGTTTGTTTTCAATTTTATTAAAATCTCCTTTGATTTTTGGGATTTCTGTTTTGGTATTTAATTGGTGATTTTTTAATTTTTCTTTTTCCTAGTTTTTTTCATTGCCTGGCCAACTCATTGATCTGCTTTTTCTCTCTTTTGCTGATATTAAGCATTTAGAGATAAGTTTATGTGTACCTCTTAGTAGTTTGATTAGCATGGCTATAAATCTCTATATTAATTTAGATAATTTTATTATTACAGTTTTTATGGTATCATAGCCTAACAATAAGCTTAAATAATTCTCCAGTTATTTAAGCCTTCCTTAATTCCTATGAAGTGTTTCATAACTGTATTCCTATAAACCTTTGAATCTCTTGTCTTCTCTAACTATTGTATCGAGTAAATAGCAATGATATTGCTCCTTTTTTGCCTCTTAGTTCCCTCAATTTCTTTAGGTTTTTGTTTTTGTTTTTTGCAGGGGTAAGGCTGGACAATTGGGGTTAAGTGACTTGCCCAAGGTCACAGGACTAGTAAATGTTAAATGTTTGAGGTCAAATTTGTACTCAGGTCCTCCTGACTTCAAGGCCAGTGTTCTATTCACTTCGCCCCCTAGCCGCCCCGCCTCAATTTCTTTATATTGTGTTACTGCAATAGCTAGCATTTCTAGTAGTATATTAAATAATAGTGATGACAGTGGACACCTCTGATTTTCTTCTGATCTGACTGGAAAAGACACTTGTATTTTTTCCATTACAGATATTTTCTCTTCTTGAATTTAGATATATTCTTTATATCATTAAGGAATGGAATATATGTTCCTATGCTTTTTAGTCCTTCTGAAGATTTGAATTTCTGAATAACTTCTGAATCAGTGTTATTTTATTTAGAGGTTTTTCTATATCTGCTAGTATAATCATATGATTATTTTGTGGTTGATCTAGCATATGATTATATGTTGACCCAACCCTGGACTCCTCTATATTCAACCTGATATTAGTGTACAGTCTTTGGAATATACTCCTATAACTTTATTGCTAATATTTTATTTGACATTTTAGTTGTATTCATTAGGGTTTTTATGGTTTTCTTTGTCTTTTTTATCTCCCTCTTGTTTGGTTAGCAGGTCCAGGTATATCTAATGGAAAAAGTTGCATACGATATTTTCTTTCCTTATTTTGGACATCGTTTATGGAGTTTTGAAGTTAATTTTCTTTCAGTGCTTGCCAGAATTCACTTGTAAATCCATCTGGGTCTTTCCCTCACACACACTTTGGGAATTTATTGATGCCTTATTTATTTTCTTTTTTCGGAGATCAGGTTTTTTAAATTCCTGTTCCTTGTTCCTTTAATCTTTGCATTTTATGTACTTTTAAAAATATCCATCCATTTTTAACATAATCATTTTTGTTGGCACATAATTGGGCAGAAATGTTTCTAATAATTTCCTTTATTTACTCTTCATCTATTATGAATTTCCAGATTTCCAAAAGGTACTGTTTTGGTTGCATCTCAAAAGGTTTGTAATGCTATGTCATTGTTAACACCTTTTTTAATGTTTATATGATTTGTTCTTTGACTTCTACATTGTTAGGGCTTATATTACTTAGTCTTCATTTAAATTCTAATCCTTTCTTCAAAGATTTGTTGATCACAATTTTAATTGCCTTTTGATCACTTAAAGTTGTGTTTAATATGTCTGCTTTTCTACACATTTATAAGTTGTGATCACATGGTCAATTTTTGTGAAGATATCATTAAAGCCAAGAAATATGTAAAATCTTTTTGATTGCTATTAAAGAGTTCTAGTACATCAAACTTCTGTAAAATTCTATTTAGGTATTTCACTTCTTTCTTATTTATCTTATTGTTAGATTTGTTTAGTTGTGAATGAAGCACAGAAGTCCCCAACTATTAAAATTTTGCTCTTTTTTTCTCCCTGTTATTCAATTAACTATTCCTTTAAGTACTTCAGGGTTATAACATTTGGTGCATATATGTTAAGTAGTGATATTATTTTAATGTCTATGCTACATTTAAATATAATGCAGTTTGCTTATTCCTTTTAACCATATATATATTTATTGTTGCCCTTTCTAGTATTGAAGAGGTTAGAGGTGCCAGAAACCCCAAGAATGACAGGGTACAAGGCAGAGTTGCCTGGAACAAATTCACACACTCAAGCTTTCTGTCTGCCTTTCTTTCTTTCTTCCTTTCTTTCTTTCTTCCTTCCTTCCTTCCTTTCTTTCTTTCTTTCTTGCTTGCTTGCTTGCTTGCTTTCTTGCTTGCTTGCTTGCTTTCTTGCTTTCTTTCTTGCTTGCTTGCTTTCTTGCTTTCTTTTTTGGAGGGGGAAGGTAGGGCAATTGGGGTTAAGTGACTTGCCCAAGGTCAGACAGTTAGTTTTGTGTTGAGTGTCTGAGGCCAGATTTGAACTCAGGTCCTCCTGACTCCAGGGCTGGTGTTCTATTTATTCACTGTGCCACCTAGCTGCCCTCAAGCTTTCTTTCAGTCAAGTGGCAAGGGTTATTTTAACATCAATAGGAGCAGGCAAAGTTCCTTTGGGAAACTTACAACTTAATTCGGGTGAATCTAAAGCTTATATAGAAAAGAGGCAGGGAAAGGAATGTTAAGGAGGGTAATTAGGTAATGCTAGGGTTTCAGGTGTCTTTGGGAGCAGGAATCAGTGATCTATGGATGGGAAAATTCAGGGAGTCATCAGAGACAACTTTGTTGATATCAGACTGAGAGAGAAAAGACAATTTTTGTTTAGCTGCCAGAGTTATGTACCTTGGGCAGGCACCCTGGGAAAGAATCCTAGGGCCAGCATCCTGCACTGATAGCTTTTATCAGAGAAACTGCAGGATCAACTCTGTACCTGTAACAAGAAAAGAATTTTCTCACTGGGGGATAGGGGGTGTTACTTAGATATAGTTTTAGGGCCTTTTGGAGTCCAGGTACCTCCACTCCATCAGTATCATGATTGCTACACCTGCTGTTTGAAATTCAATGTAATAAATTTTACTCTATAAAATTTCTCTCATTTTAATTTCATGAAAATCTTTATGTGTCAAGTGTGTTTCTACAGTTGGAATCAGTTTTCTAGTGCATTCTACTACCCTCTTTTGTTTTGGAAGTCAATTCCCATTTACATTCATGGTTGTGATTGTTAGTTATGTTTTCCTTTCATCTTATCCCCTTGGAATTTTTCCTTTGTTCCTTGATGCCCTCTTTATTAGTTATTTATAATTGAAGTGATCTAATTCTACTTCTCTGCTCCTCCTATATCAAATCCAGACTTGGATCACTAATGCTTACATTTTCTCTCTTTTAGCATACATATTTTTTCCAGAATTTGTTTATTTTTAGTTTTCAACTTAACATATATATATATATATATGTATCTTTTAAAAATTTTTGTTGATATATGAATGACCCGTGTACCCATTTAATATTTTTAGTCCCTTTTTCCACGTCAGTGGAATTGTTTCTATTTGAATCTTCAAAATTTCATTCTTGAGAAACTCATCTCTCATTAAACTCCCTTTGCTGATGAAATTTTAAGTCGTAGTACTTTACTCATCTTTTGCCTCAACTTTTGAAAACCTGTTCTCTATAAAACTGTAGGACACATCAGACTGATTTTCTTATATATCACAGTGTTTAAGAAAGAATGACTGCTTTCTGATGAAATTAGGTTCAGAATACCAGCTCTCGGGGTGGCCAGGTAGCTCAGCGAGTCAGAGCACCGGCTCCAGTGTTGGGATGACCTGGATCAAATCCGGGCTCAGATACTTAGCACCATACCCAGAAATAACTGGCCGTGTAACCTTGAGCAAGTTACTTAACCTCAATTTCTTTAAAAAAAAAAAAAAGAATACCAGCTCTCTTCACTTCTTCCAAGTGAAGTATGAAAGGATAATAATAGCTAAAATTTACGTAACATCATATTATTTCATTTCATTACTCACAAAATCTCTATAAATTATGAAACTTGAGGCAGACGAAGGTTAAATTACTTTCCCAGGGTCATATAGCTGGTAAGTAACTGAGGCAGGATTTGAACTCAAGTCTTTATCGTAAGGTGATCACTCTATTATGCCAACCAGCTGCTTCTATAATAATAACATTTTATAGTAACATAAATATAACATTTATAAATTCATTAAAATTTTCAAAGCACTTTACAACCATTATTTTATTTGATTATCATTCAAAAAAGCCAATATTTAATTAGTTTTTCTCTTAACCTGGAGAGAACTTCATCTACTTTACCAGGTGGCCAAATAATTTGTGAAGTCCCCCATCTTTATTATATCCTTTTTCTGCCAGGGTTGTTATGTATTTCCTCATCTCTTCCCATCTTTATCTGAGGGTAGAGATTGTCTCACTTTTATATTTACATCCCCAGCACCTGGCACAGCACTTGGCATTTAGGAAGTACTTAATTAATGTTTCTTATTTTGTCCATTGATTTACTTCTTTTGTCCAACTTGAGCAAAAATGGAAACAGAGTGCTCCTTTATCAAAGAAAAACAAATCATACAAGTGTAAACAAAGTTTAATGTTTGAAATTTTTAGAGAATTATCAGTAATATAATTTTTCTAGCTATTCAAATCTAATGCTATATTTTTATGGAGAAAATTTTAAAGTATAACTCCAGTGTCCCCAAATGAGCTTTAATTGTACATCTAAAATTCATTTTTGAAAGCAGTATGACTAGATCTGTCAATACTAGTAACTGTGGAATGATAGATATTTATTTCTAGTTCAGAAATTCATGCGGTTTCCTGAAATTATGAAGAAGGCTCTATGAAAAGTAAATTCTCTCTCTCTCTCTCTCTCTCTCTCTCTCTCTCTCTCTCTCTCTCTCTCTCTCTCTCTCTCTCTCTCTC
>NW_027187374.1:14288977-14351712 GCF_028583685.1 Petaurus breviceps papuanus
CTCTCTCTCTCTCTCTCTCTCTCTCTCTCTCTCTCTCTCTCTCTCTCAGAAATGGAAAGCTTATTGAAGACAATGAAAAATATACATTGAAAAAAAATAATACTGAACTAACTGTCAGAAACATCATAAATAGTGATGGGGGCCCTTATGTCTGTAGAGCCACAAACATAGCAGGAAAAGATGAAAAGCAGTCATTCCTACAAGTCTTTGGTAAGTATTAACTGATTGCTTTATAACCTACCTCCATTTCAATAATAATCCATATAACAAATTAAAAATGCTTTCCAAAAAATGTATATATGGGAATGAACTTTATTTATTTTTAGTGATGTATGTATTAATCAAGAAAAACTACAGTTAGTAAGTATTTTGATCTTTGGTTTATAACTGTAACACCCCCTTCCTAAAGGTAAAAAATAGTACTGACCAGTTGAGAGTAATTTTGTATATAGCTTAATTATAGGGATAGTGGCCTAAAGAATTTTTAGCATATGTAACAAAGTTTTTTAAAAAATTTTGCATATTGAAGGATACATAATTTTCAATCTCGTTGTTTCTTTTAAATACACTAAATACTGTATATATGTTGCTTTAAATTTGTAGGTTATCCATCTATTTTGTTAAAGTATTGTAAAATGCTTAAAAAATAAGCAGAGAGAAGAGCATAAGTAGGTAAGAAGTAGACGTTTCCTTGGGATAGTTTTACCAAAACAATTTTTTCAAACACACTTTAATATTTTTTTAAATACTTTTTGGTAATTAAGTTTGAAATTAGGCATTGTTGCTTCAGAGGTAGAAAAGGCTGGGTTCCAGACCTGCCTCTGACACATACTGGCTATTTGACCCTGGATAAAGTCATTTAGTCTCTCAGTGCTCTTAAGCAACTCTCTACCACTAAAAATTGAAGGAAAGTTGCAGATCTGTGTTGGTAGAAGAAGCCTTCTTGTCATTTCTCTACACTGATGAAATCACAGGCCCTGATTTTTTAGAGAGTTGAAAATGATAAATCTATGTACTTGAAGATAATTTCTAAGAAATAAGCTCTAAGCTATTTGAACATTTTCTAACTAAGGACTCACTGATTTCTCAATGACTTTGGAGTGATTAGATTTTTGCTTCTTAAGGCAAGTAGCCAAGTGATTTCCCTCTACCATAAATCCCTTTGGAGGTGTCCTTACTTTTTACAAAAATAATTTTATTCATGGTAAGAATCCTCCAGGTCACCATTCCCCATAGTTTAACTAACAAACACACCACTATTCCTTAAAACTATTATCTCTATCTTTAAAGAGCTAAAAAGGGGAAAGGGAGTTTTATCCCTACAGTAACATTTATAGAAAAAACTGATTCTCCCCACCCCCAGACATGACTTTTTAATGGAACATTAAATCAATTCATGTTTATAATGAATAAATATCAGTGATACAGCTACGACTGCTACTAGCAGTATTGGAACTTTAAAGTAAAAAGAAAGCAGTGATTTTGCCAGGCCTTCATGCTTGAAACGAATCCTATAAAAGTAAGAAACATTTCAAACATGAGTATTTCAACAGTGGGCCAGGCCCTACTACTGAGAAGTAAATTATTCTAATAATGATAGATATCTGTTGCTCCTAAACTTTATTTTAACACTAAGCACAACCACCTTTCATACCTACCTCTCTACTATAGTATTATGAAGAAAATAAAGAAAATGATTTAAATCTTTTTCATCTTTGTTTTTCAGTCAGTTCTCTTTTGGAAGTGCTAAAAAGTAGCAAAATGGCTGATTGGAATTTTATAGCTGATTGAAATTGGAATTGCCAAAGTCTAAGCAGGAGTTTGGCAGTGAGAGAAATGAACTATGAGCTACATGAACAGGGGAATTGTGCTGCCACTGTCTCAAGTCTTCTGTGTGCATGATAGACTGAATTATAGTCATCTATCAATTATATTACTGGTCGTATAACTGACTCCCCTGTTTAGAGTGCTTTAAGGATTGGAAAGCACTTTAGAGAGGAGAAAATTCCAAAGGAAAAGATGACCTTCAAATCATTTATAATTGTCTTTAAAAGACAGTTTTATGCTCCTTTTTTGAATATGGGAAAGTTTGTGTTTATTAAGGTATTATTTAAGAGTCCTTTTGGAGGGATAAATTTTTGACTGCAGAACTATGAAACTTCTATTCTCATATGACAAAAATATATCCAGCTTTTCCATTTCACTTACCAAAGCATGAATGGCCTAACAGTGATCTTAGTTAAAGCCTCAAAATCAATCTAAGACATCATGTAAATGCATTAAAACATTAAAAACATTAACAGTATCATAGTAACAAATTTAGTTTTAAAATAATGTCAAACTCGAATAGAAGTATGGACCATACATAAGGCTCTCTGAAACCACATGCTGATTTGTTTTTAAAATATAATAATATCTGTGCCTTTTTGTATTTTAATTTTGTTAAATATTTCCCAATTACATTGTAATCTAAGTCAACCAGGGAGATTGTGGGCCCTAATGTCTGACATCTCTGTTTAAAACAACAACCAAAACACTTTAGACTACCACCTCACCATATTACACATTGATTTGCTGTCCCTTCCCTACTGTCTCTGAATTTCCATGAGGCCCTTCGGAAGCAGCAAGATCTATGAGATAGTAATGAATCAAGATGTTTTATTCAACACATATGCATGACCAGAAATAGCTGGGGAAAAGATGCCACCTAGGTGGGTCAGATGGTCCTCAAGCAAAAAGTGGCACCAGATATTTAGCAAATTTAGGAATTTATTCGGGGGCTAAAACAGCATCGGGGTGGTCCCTTCTTTCCCTAACCTTTAGTCAACAGAGTTAAACCTAGGGAAGTCAGCCCAGCTGAGGATTACCACAGCTGATTGATAATAAGGGGTCAGAGGGCTCAGGTCTTGATATGTAAGTTATAGATGGGGAAAGGTCCTAATAATAAAGGGACTGGGCCATTATGTCTACCACAAGGTGAAGGAAGGGTGAAATAGGCTGTAATTGGCAGTTTGAATAGCCATGTCATTTAGGAACCACCTATTAATAGCTCTTTCCTGGTTTATGAAAAGGAAAAGAAAAATGTAAATTAGGGAGCAAATAAAAAGTTAAATTAATATGGGAAAATTTTTTTTTTGTTAATTCTGTGAATGATATAACAGAACTTAATTGATATTTGAATAGAACTTAGATGCTCTGCTGGACCTCAATAAAAGGGATACCCTATTGCAGATTTCCTACCTTGTGTTCTGTGGTACAGACCTCTTTGACCTCTCAGTGCCACCACCTCTCCCACCTCTTCAGACTGTACCCAACTTAAGGGGAAAAAATTGTGAGGTGGCATTATAAACGTATTAGAAATTGGGATTTAGGGGCGGCTAGGTGGCAAAGTGAGTAGAATGCTGGCCCTAGAGTCAGGAGGACCTGAGTTCGGATCTGGCCTCAGACACTTAACACACACAAACAAAAAACCTAGCCATGTGACCTTGGGCAAGTTACTTAAACCCAGTTGCCCTCCAAAAAAAAAAAAGAAATTGATATTTGTAACTGAAATGTAATATCGTTATGGTAAATTTTTATGTTATGGTTTAAAGGTTTTTATACCTGCTAAAAACATTTTCATGACTTTTTGGAGGTTTGCTGCTCTGATTAAGAACAAGCAATACAAACCTCTCTCCCCTTATTGGAGGTGATAAGTGTATTGTTCTAGTTAATGAGGTGATTTTTACCTACTAGAGAATAAACAGAATTGAAGCTACCGTGAAGTAATTGTTTGAGTAAATTAGTAGCTAATTCTTCAGAGTTGTAATAGACTATGCAGTCAAGATGTAAAAATTCAAGCAATTAGATGAGTTTTTTGATCTCTTGAAGTAAGAAGGATATGAGAAACATTATTTGTTTATCCTTTATGATATGGAAAGGATAGTAATAAAATTTCAGCATGAAATTCCCAGATTCCCAAGCAGAAGGATAAGCCTGCCATGTGGAGCCTCTCCCTGTCTCTCTTACATGGTAAAAAAAAAAAAATCTTGGGGACAGATGACAGAATGGGGACTGGGTTATGAACACAAAAGGAATCTGATCTTGCTCTTTAGGTGATTTTAAAGGAAATAGATAAAAGGTTATAGGGAGCTGAGTGTGCCAGTATATGTCTCTGAAAATGAGCTAATTGATAAGAGTGGGCTCTCAGTTTCGAAGTGCTGCCAGAAGTTTTTGAGATTTTAAATGTTACCATTGATTGTTATAAAATCCAGGTATGATTTGGTTGAAAACTGTCCTGAAACTAAATCACAATGTGGTCTAAATATGTTTTTCTGTCAGGATAATTGTGGTAAATCAGAACTTAATGCAAATTACATTTGCTACTTGACATTAAGAAAATATGCTGTAAAATGCAGAAATCAAGGGAAAAAACTGATTCAAAATCCAGTCTCAGAAATTTATTAGTTGTGTGACCTCAAGCCAGTAACATTACATCCATTTATCTCAGTTTACTAATCTATAAAATGGATGAAAGTAGTACTTACCTCCAGGGTTTTGGGGAGGACCAAATGATATAATGATTGTGAAGTGTTTAACATTCTTCATAATCATTTAATTAGAAATAGTGTTAGAAAAGTAAATTCTAGGGGGACAGAGCCAAGATGGTGGAGTAGAAGCAGGACCTCCGCTGGGCTCCAGCTTCCACCTTCCCTAATCCATGTAAAAAGGGGACTCTAAATAAACTTTGGAGCTGCAGAACCCACAAAATGACACAGAGAAGCTAACCTCCCGCTGAGGACAGCCCAGCAGGCCAGCAGGAATCAGCCAGGGAAGTGCTCTGGGAGCGAAGCCCAGCCCCACACCAAGGCTTTAGCCTCAGGGCAGGCCTGACCAGCCACGGCCTGAGGGATTCCAGATCAGCAGCAGCTGTGGCCATTTCCAGATTTATCAACACACAGATTCGAAGGACAAAGTGAGAGGTCATTGCAGTCTGGACTTTGGGACCAGTAAGTGGGAGTGCATGGCTTTTGCCCCCTGGGGCAAGAAGCCACTGAGGCGCTGGCAGCACTTACCATGTGGCAGCTTCAGCTCCTGGCCTGCAAAGTGTAGGGGGACCAAGCACCAGTCTGAGGGGTAATCGCTCTTACTTTAACTTTCTTGGATCTGGATTGCAGCCTAGGGTGGAGGTCCTGGGGTGTATGTCCAGCTTGCCAGAGCGTGTGGAGACCTCAGAGGGGGCACCCATCTAATACCTCCAGCAACTGAGAAAACCCCAGCGTTTGGGACGAAAGCTCCCCTGTCTGGTGGCAGAGTCCTACTGTGGCAAAAAGCCCAGGGGTCAAATGACTGAGGGGCGACATGACCAGGCAAAGGGAAAAAAGCAGACAGAAGATTCCAACATTAGACTCCTATTTTGGGGACAAAAAGGAGCAAAGCATGGAACAGGAGGAAGACAGTGAAGTCAGAAGTCCTGCACCAAAAGCTTCAAAGGAAAATACGAGCTGGTTATAGGCCAGAGAGGATCTTAAGAAGCAGATAAGAGAAGTGGAGGAAAAATTGGGAAGAGAAATGAGAACAATGCAAGAAAATTATGAAATGAGAGTCAACAGCCTGACTAAGGAAAATAACACTTTAAAAAACAGACTGACTCAAATGGCAAAAGAGGCTCAAAAAGGCAATGAGGAGAAGAATGCCTTAAAAAGTTGAATTTGCCAGAAGGAAAAAGAATCTCAAAAGCTCAATGAGGAGAATCATGGCTTCAGAATTAGATTGGAGCAAATGGAAGCTAATGACTTTATGAGAAATCAAGATGCTATTAAACAGATACAAACAAATGAAAGAATAGAAGGCAATGTGAAGTATCTATGGTCATTCAATGGAATAAAGGACTTTCAAGCATTCTTGCTGAAAAAACCAGAGTTGAATAGAAAATTTTGACATTCAGATACAAGAAGCAAGAGAAGCATGAGAAGGTAAACAGGGAAAAGAAATCATAAGGAACTTATCAAAGTTGAACTATTAACATTCCTACATGGAAAAACAATAATTGTAACTTATGAAACTTTTCTCATAGTTGAAGGGAATAGAAATATAGAAATATATAAATATATATATGTCTATATATGAGGGTATATGGGCATATGAATACATATGTGAATGTGTGTATATATGTCTACAGGCATATATAGATAGAGGGCACAGGACCAATTTAACAGGAAGGGATGATACTTAAAAGGTGAAATTAAGAGGTGAGAGAGGAATATAATGAGAGGAGATGGGGAGAGACATAACGGGGTTAACTATCTCATACAGAAGAGGCAAGAGGAAATGGTTATAATGGAGGGGAAGAATAGTAAGGCAAAAGGGAATGGGTCAACCTTACTCCCATTTAATTTGGCTTGAGGAGGGAATGAAATACACACTAAATATGGTATCTCACCCTACAGGAGAGTAGGGGGGAGAAGGGGATGAAAGGGGGGATGATGGAAGGGAGGGTAGGCTGGGGGGAGGGAAGTTCAAAGCACCCACTTTTGAAAAGAGATTGGATCAAAGTAGAGAATAGAACAAGTGGGAGGTGACATAGGAGGGAGGGAAATATAGTCAGTCTTTTACAATATATCTACTATGTTATTCTTTTGCATTAGCCACACATGTACATCCTATACTGAACTGCTTATCTTCCCAGTAAGGGTGGATGACAAGGGAGGAAGGGAATGAATCTGGAATTCAAAGTTTTAAAATCAAATATTCAAATATGTATGTATATGTATATGTATGTGTATACATATATGTGTGTGTGTGCGTGTGTACTATTATCAATACTATTTTATATGTAATTGGGAAATAAGATATACAGGCGCTGGGGCATAGAGATCCACTGGAAAAGTCGAAAGGGGTATGGGAGAAGATATGGGAGAGAGCAAATTGGAGGAGGAGATATCCTGTGGACTGCTATTTTGGGGTGTGGGTAGGGGAAAATGTGGAGAAAATTTGTAACTCAAAATCTGGTGGAAATGAATGATGTAATATGTGATCATTATAGTATATAGATTCAATGTAATTTATCAATCTATATAATTGAAAGTACATAAGGAATTTATTGAATACTATAAGATGTTTGTGACTTATGAAAACTATTAAACTGCTAAATATATTTTATATATTTATTATGTATATAATATATTATAACTATAAATATATCTTCTTTTCCCTTGTAATGTCAGCCACCTCTGGATATTTCATGAATAATGAATGTCTTTTTTTTAAATTTATTTACCACATCTAAATCATCAGATCATTTTTTTTCTTTTCAGGACTCAGACAAAATTTTTGAGGAATTTAGAACATAAATCCTCATAAAGTTCAAGACTTTATTACATTGTTTTAGTGTTTGCTTCACTTAAGAAAATATTGCAAAATACATAAATTCTACCAAAAAATAACATATAATTCATATTGCTAACTGATTTTTAAGAAGGGTAAATTATGGTTAATGAAATTGTTATTGTTTGTCTAGACAATAACTATTTTCTGTATTTGAGATCAGGAAAAATCCATTCAATTTTCCTCTTATGTGAAGTTGTTTCAGAGTGTAACATTTATTTGGTTGCTATATGTAGAAGACAGCTTTTGATCTATTATTTGACTTTAGAATTGAAAATATCAAGAAAAGAAATATAAGATCAGATTAATTTTGAATTATTAAACCTTTTGATGAATCATAAAATAAGTATTGGCACAATTTTGGAAACAAATATTAAATGTGGCAGAATTATAACTATATCTAAGGCAATCATAATATCTTTAAATATCAGAACATCATTATCTTTAGAAAATAAGTCAAATCTGTTAGTATTTTATGTTTTCTCATATTAGATGAAGGTAATTTTATGAATTATGTTGAGTTCATTTTAAGCATTTAAAAATATTTTTTGAAGTACAAGGATGAGTTTTCTCAAGTACGTACATACATTTTGTTTTTACAGTACAGCCTCACATAATACAACTTAAAAATGAAACGACATTTGAGAATAGTCAGATAACACTTGTATGTGAGGCAGAAGGAGAACCCATTCCTGAAATCACATGGAAAAGAGCTCTGGATGGAATGACTTTTTCTGAAGGCGTTAAGGTAAAAAAAAAAAAACTTTTCCTAATTATTTTGTTATAAAATCATAAGCTTTAATATTTAAAAATTTTACTGAATTCTTCATATTACTACAAAATGCTAAAGTTGATCATCTATTAAAAGACAAAAATAACATCAACCCAAAGTAAAAAAAAATTAGCTTTGCCATTATTTCAGAGAAATATTAACAGAAAATATTTGCCTTCTCTCTCTTGATCATTAAAAGTCCTTTAGAAACATGTGTTTCTAGCCTACTATATCAGGCCTGTTTCACATCACTCCCTCTCATGCATGTGATGTACCAACCAAAGTGGTCTGCTTTCTCTTCCCCACACAATCCCTTCCAAACCAGGGGTTCTTCACCTGAGATCTGTGAATTTCTCATTTTAAATTTAATATTTTAAAAATATTTTTATAATTATATTTCAGTATACTAGGTCTTCTTTGCAATTTTATATATTTGATTTTGTTCTTTTAAAAATATTTTGAGGGGCGGCCAGGTAGCACAGCGAGTAAGAGCAGAAGACCTGGAGATCGAATCCCGGGCTCAGACACTTAGCACCCACCCAGAAACACCTGGCTGTGTAACCTTGAGCAAGTTACTTAACCCCAATTGCTTAGGGGCGGCCAGGTGGCTCAGCGAGTAAGAGCACTGGCTCCAGTGTCGGGATGACCTGGATCAAATCCGGGCTCAGATACTCAGCACCACACCCAGAAATAACTGGACGTGTAACCTTGAGCAAGTTACTTAACCCCGATTGCTTTAAAAAAAAAAAATATTTTGAGAAGACATTCATAGGCTTCTGCAGACTGCATAAGAAATCCATGGCAGAAAAAAGGTTAAGAACACACCTGCTCTGCATTCTGCCTGTGTACAGGCCATGTACCACATGACTAGAATATACTTTCCCCCAGGTTTTTAGCTTTCTTCACATCTCAGCTAAAGTGCTATCTTCTATACAAGGGCTTTGTCTTCCCCAGTTCTCTTGTATGACATGGTTCAATTAACCTGTCCGGGTTTCAGTTTCCTCTTATCTGAAATTAAATGTTTGGAGTATATAATCACAAACACTCTTTCTAGCTATCCATGTTCAAAAGATTTAAGTAGCCATAAGACAGAAGTGTTTTTTTTATCTTAATTCAGTAATCGAATATAATAGCTTTTCTTTATACCTTTGAGCTTTAGATAAACTTGCAGTCAAGAAGAGGGGCAGACAGGACTTAGCAACTTATCACTAGCCAAATACTTAACTGAGGGTTTTCTCAATGTTTTTATAATAGACCTATACCCTAGAGCTTTTAGAATGACAGTACCTTTCTCTCTGTTACTGTCACTGCTTCTTCCTTGGTTTCAGAAGTACCCCAATTCTGCTTTCCTGGCCAAGTTCTTTGCCAGTCACTTCTTCATAACTCACCTGAGACAAAAAGACACTACTGTTAACTAAAGGAAAAAGAAAAGCAGCTTGCAAAGTATGTAGTTAGTGGATTACAAAGCAAATGTGTCTTATCTTGGGATATTCCTAATAAAGCAGTAGATCAGCTTCAGGAAGCTGTGTCAGCTGTCCCTTCTAATCTAATTAGTATCTTGAATTGGCCCCTTGAAATATCCTGCCAGCATGATTTCTCAGGAAAAAGAAGATTCCATCATTGCTATCAATTCAGCTCCTTTCCTGTTTGCTTCAAAAGTGCCTTTCTGAAACCTTCCATGAAGTTTGAGCCTCAGAGTGCACATTCTCTATTGTGTTAGTCTGATTAAAAAATCCATTCCTGTTTTAGCTCAGCTGCTGACTCCTTTCACTTTCCTGTCTGTTCACCTCCAGGGTAGTAACCCCAAACTCACGTTAATATCGTTTACTTATAACTGATACCTTTAGGGCTCACTCACCCAGTTCACATTGCACTGGCAAATTGGGTCCCCTAAGGGGTGGCTCTTCTTCCTTTCAGGGTTCTGAGAGTAAGACTTTTCTCTCAGTCATTAGCTCACAAGCCCCACTGGGCGCTTTCACTTAATAATCAACCAGTAGACTCAGTTCTTTACCAAAGGCAAGAACATTAGTTACAAAACACCAGGGGTACACTCTTCCACAAATACACCCAGAGTGCCGGAGGGGAGAAAAGTGGTAAAAACTTAAAAGTATAGTGTTAACAATGTACGTGTATAGGGAACAAAGATGGCCAAGGAAACTCATAGCTCCTGTACTACAAAGCCTCAGTAGTTCTTTTTCTTTCTCTGGAAGGTCCTCATGACATTCTTTAAGGAAGTTTTCTCAGTATTGGTCATGAATAAGGCACTCCGTATACCTGTCTCCTGGGCCTGTTCTTGTTAAGGCCTGCTATTTTGACTAAATGGACCAGTATGCTTCTGGGTTGGGTCTGGAGGGTCACTTGATGGCTGTGTTAGTTCCTCATCAGGCTGTGCTCCTGTGGCCTGAGCTGGAGAGTTGCTGGAAGGGGCTGCTAAAAAGGGGTAGAGATACCACTGCATCCCTGGGTAGTTGCTACCAGGTGGGTTGTACAGTTTTCTTTTTTTTAATAGCATTTTTTCCAATTACATGTAAAGACAATTTTTAGCATTCATTTATTAAAATTTTGAGTTCCAGATTTTCTTCTTCCTGTCCCCCCTTTCTCCCTCCCTAAAATGGTAAGCAATTTGATATAGGTTATTTATATATATATATATATATATATATGTAGTAATGTAAACATATTTCCATATTAGTCATGTTGTGAGAGAAGAAACAGACCAAAAAGAAAAAATTAACACATGAAACAATAGAGAAAGTGAAAATGGTATGCTTTGATCTTCATTTAGGCTACATTAGTTCTTTCCCTGGATGTGATAGCATTTTTCATCCTTAGTCCTTTGGAATAAATCTTGGATCGTTGTATTGCTGAGGAGAACTAAGTCTATCATAGTTGATCATCACTAATGTTGCTGTTATTATGTACAATGGTTTCCTGGTTCTGATTACTTCACTTTGTATCAGTTCACATGTCTCATTTCTTATAACACAATAGTAGTGCATGACATTCATATACCACAACTTATTCAAGCATTTGCCAATTGATGTACATATCCTCAATTTCCAATTCTTTGCCACCAAAAAAGAGCTGCTATAAATAATTTTGTACATGGAGGTCCTTTTCCCTTTTTTTTTGTCTCTTTGGTATACAGACCTAGTTGTGGTATTGCTGGATCAAAAGGTATGCACAGTTTATTTGCCCTTTGGGCATAGTTCCAAATGAATAGTTGGATCTGCCTATATCCCCTCCAGCATTTATAATTTTCCTTTTCTGTCATATTGGCCAATCTGATAGGTATGACATGTACCTCAGAATTGTTTTAATTTGTGTTTCTTGAACCAATAGTGATTTAGAGCATTTTTTCATATGACTGTAGTTTTGATTTCTTAGACTGAAAACTGCCTCTTCATATCCTTTGACCATTTATCAATTGGGGAATAGCTCATAGTCTCACAAATTTGATTCAGTTCTCTATAGATTTGAGAAATGAAGTTTTTATCAGAGGCACATGCTATAAAAATTGTTTCCTAACTTTCTGGTTTCCTTCTAATCTTGGTTGCATTGGTTTTATTTGTGTAAAAACTGTTGAATTTAACATAATCAAAATTATCCATTTTACTTCCCATAATAATCTCTATCTCTTATTTGGTCAAAAATTCTTCCCTTCTCCATATATGTGACAGATAAACTATTCGTTGTTCTCCTAATTTGCTTATGGTATCATTTTTATGTCTAAATCACTTACTCATTTTGATCTTATTTTGGTATATGATGTAAGATGTTGGTCTATACTTAGTTTCTGCCATACTGTTTTCCAGTTTTCCCAGAAGTTTTTGTCAGATAGTGAGTTCTCATCCCAGAAGCTGGAGTCTTTGGGTTTATCAGATGCTAGATTACTATGGTAATTTATTACTGTGCCTTGTATACCCTGATATTTTCCACTGATTCACCACTTTATTTCTCAACCAGTACCAGATAGTTCCAATGCTTTCTGCTTTGTAATATAGTTTGAGATCTGTTGTGGCTAGGCAACTTTCCTTCACATTTTTTTTTCATTAATTCCCTTGGTATTGTTGGCTTTTTATTCTTCCAGATAGATTTTGTTGTTATTTTTTCTAGCTCTACAAAATTGCTTTTTGGTAGTTTGATTGGTATGGCACTGAATAAGTAAATTAATTTAGGTAGAATTATCATTTTTGTTTTATTGGCTCAGCCTACCCATCAGCAATTGATATTGTATTGTTTAGATCTGACTTTATCTGTGTGAAAAGTGCTTTGTAATTGTGCTCATTTAGTTTCTGGGTTTGTCTTGGTAGGTAAACTCCCAAGTATTTTATATTGTCTATAGTTATTATAAATGGAGTTTCTCTTTCTATTTTTTGCTTATGGGGTTTTTTGATAATATAAAGAAATGTTGATGACTTATGTGGAAGGGAGTTTATATGTTGCAACTTTGCTAAAATTATTAATTACTTCAAGTAGTTTTTTAGTTGATTCTCTAAGTATAGTATGTTTAAAAAGTGATAATTTTGTTTCCACATTGCCTAACCTAATTCCTTCAGTTTTTTTTTTCTTTTCTGATTGCTAGTGCTAACATTTTTAGTACAATATTGAATAATGGTGGTGATAATGGGTACCTTTGCTTTACCTATGATCTTATTGTGATGGCTTCTGGCTTACCCAATTATAAGATAGATATTACATAACATTTTCAGGAAAGCTGTCTATATTCCTGTGCTCTCTGGTGTTTTTAATAGGAATAGGCACTGTATTTTGTCAAAAACTTTTTTTTATATAGATTGAGATAATCATGTGGTTTTTGTTGGTTTTGTTATTGATGTGGTGAATTTTGCTGATAACTTTCCAAATATTGAACCAACCCTGCATTCCTAGTATAAATCTCACACCGTCATAATGTATGATTCTGGCGATCTATTGCTGTAATTGCCTTGATAATAGTTTATTTAAAATTTTTGCATCACTATTTATTAGAGAAATTGGTCTATAGTTTTCTTTCTCTGTTTTAGTTCTTCCTAGTTTAGGTATCAACACCATATTTGTGTCATAAAAGGCATTTTGTTGGACTCTGCCTAATTTTCCAAATAGTTTTATATAGTATTGGAATTGATTATTTTTTAAATATTTAGTAGAATTCACTTGGGAACCCATTTGGCCCAAGAAATTTTTTCTTAGGGAGTTCATAGATTGTTTGTTCAATTTATTTTTCTAAAATTTAAGGATTATATTTCCACTTTTGTTAATCTGGGCAGTTTATATTTTCATAAATTTTCATTGATTTTGCTTAGATTGGCAGATTTATTGGCATATAATTGGGCAAAATATTGCTTTAATTTCTTCATCTTTGGTGGTAAGTTCTCCTTTTTCTTTTTGATACTGAATATTTGGTTTTCTTTTTATTAAATCAAATTAACCAGTGGTTTATCTATCTTTTTTGTCATTTTCATAAAACCAGCTCCTAGTTTTGTTTGGTAGCTCAATAGTTTTCTTACTTTCAATTTATTGATCTCACCTTTGGTTTTCAGAATTGGTCCTTAATTGGGGATTTCTAAATTTTGTGTGTGTGTGTGCGTGCCCAGTTCATTGATCTGCCCTTTGTCTATTTTATTGGTGTAAGAATTTAGATAAATTCTCACCTAAGTACTGCTTTGACTGCATCCCATAAATTTTGATATGTTATTTAATGTTGTCATTCTTTTTAATGAAATTACTGATTCTATGATTTGTTCTTTTACCAACTTATTCTTTAGGATTAGATTATTTAGTTTTCAATTAATTTTCAATTTATCTTTCCACTGCCCTTTATTGAATATTAGTTTTAGTGCCTTATGATCTGAAAAGGATGCATTCAATATTTCTGCCTTTCAGCATTTAGTTTTGAAGTTTTATACCCTAATACATGGTAAGCTTTTGTGTAGGTGCCATGTACTGCTGAGAAAAAAGGTATATTCTTTCCAATTCCCATTTAATTTTCTCCAGAGGTCCGTCACATCTAACTTTTCTAAAACTCAATTCTCTTCCTTAATTTCTTTCTTGTTTATGTCGTGGTTATATTTATATAAATTTATCCCCTCTCAGAAAGAGGGGAAGGTTGATGTCCCCCACCAGTATAGTTTTGCTATCTATTCCCTCCTGTAACTCACTTAACTTTTCCTTTAAGAATTTGGATGCTATACCACTGCATATATGGTGCATATATGTTTAATACTGATTTTACTTCAATGTCTGTGGTACACTTTTACTAAGATATAGTTTCCTTCCTTATCTCTTTAAATTAAGTCTATTTTTGCTACTGCTTTGAGATTATGATTGCTACCTTTGCTTTTCTTGGTACTTCAACTGAAGCAAAATAGATTCTGTTCCAGCCCCTTCCCTTTACTCCGTGTGTTTCTCTCTACTTCAAATGTGTTTCCTGTAAGCAGTGTATTGTAGGATTCTGATTTTTAATCCATTCTGCTCTCCACTTCCACTTTATGGGAGAGTTCATTAGTTGGGTAGTTTTCTTAGCCATTGTGCTCTTCTAAGAGTGTGGAAGACCTCTCTCTGCTAGACAAGTCAGTCTCCTTACCTCCTAGGACCTAGACTCTTTTCAGTGGGCAGCTATGGTCTTTTTTTCACCTTCAACCACTGGCTGGGCTACATGATACTTAAATCTTTTCACCTGGAGTGCTATAGAGTAGGACAATGATTCTTAATGTAGTATAGGTAGAATCTTCTATTTTTTGACTTGTGAAGAGCTTCAACCTTGAGACTTTTTGTCATATAGCAGGGGATGGAAGAATTCTTGCCTCACCAAATTGGCAAATTCTCCCTAACTCAAAAATATCTTCTCTCAGGTCATTATTCTCTATAGCTCTGTGATATCACCTACTGTGTGCCAGGTACTGTGCTAAATGGTAGGGATACAAAGAAAGCCAAAACATAGTCCTATCTCTCAAAGATCTTGCAGTCTAATGGGGGAGACAACATGGAAACAATGATATACAGGCAAGATTTATGCAGAATGAATTAGGGATCATCTCAGAGGGACAGCAGTAACATTAAGGAAGACCTAGAAAGGCTTCTTACAGAAAATAATACTTGAGTTGAAACTTGAAAGAAAGAACTTGGCAAACCAAGAAGTGGAGACTGAAGAGGGATTGAATTTCAGGCATAAAGTGCAGGTATTGAAAATGCCCATAGCTGGGTGTAGCAGCAAGCACCCTAGCATACCCAGGATGGCTGCTAGCACAGGTTCTTTGATCTGCTTTTCTAAAGGAAAGCAACTTAAAAAGGGTTAGCAATCTTACTTTAATCCAACATATATCATTTACCTAGTTCAGGGGAAAAGTCAGCACCCTGAACCTCAGAGAATTACAAATAAAAGTTACAGGCAGACAAAAAATACAGAGAAAATAACAGTTCAACAGACAGGGCTTCTAGCTGTCTGACCATTACATCCATACCTAGTTAGTCACCACAGAGAGAAGCACCAACATCTGGGTTTTCAAAGCCGGGGCGGGGAGGGGTGGGGTACCAGCTGCCCGGAGTCTCATCTGGCCAAATCACACAACTCTTCCCAAAGCAAAACCTCCTCTCAGAGGTATATATAGCCTTCTCCCACTTGACTACAAAGTAACAAAAGTTGTGCCCTCCTGAAAAACAAGCCTCCCACCACAGGCTCCATGTGACCACATTCAGCCTATTAGTGGGCAGAGTATATTTTCAAATCAGGGGAGGTCCTCAAATTCCCCTAGGCCTATCAGGGGGCAGGGAAGATCTTCAAATTACCATTATCATTACACTGGGTGATAGTGTTTTGTGTGAGGAACAGTAAAATGTGGTTATTCTCTCTAGTAATACAGTTCATAGCCTATCCATGCCTCTTTATACCCTGTGACTCTTGTCAAGGTAAAATAAATTCATCACAAGGAGTTCACTCAGCATCTTGGGGACTTTCCCTGTCTTCTCTTAATATGATAAAGATACCAATGGAACATGCAAGCTACCTGTTAGTTTTCCCTCATCCTAGCCACATTTTTGATTCACACATTTTTTGACAATAGCTATTACATCATATTGCCTGAATAAGTTCTCATTTATCATACTGTCATTTCAAGCCTACCATGAACCTCTGAATTGCTTTTTGGGTGATCTTCGATTTCAATTATCTAGAGAATTTGATTTTCCATAATTTGCAGCCATACAAAATCACTGGAAGAATATTGGAGTTTAAAAAGATCAGCCTTTGTTTCAGGAAAAAGCTTTGGGGTCATTAAAATAACTTTGTAGTTTCCCAAAGGAAATTTAACCCATTCTCCTCCTTTCAATTCTGTGCCCCATTTATTTTCCATTTATAGCGATGGATAAGCTCTCCAGGTTGTACATCCATTTGCATATCATAGTTTATAAAATAGGCATGCTTATCTACTTGGTTTTTCCTTTATGGCTATGGGTACAGGCCAAACTCTTTTGGCAGCTAGGTGGCACAGTAGATGGAGTGCTGAGCCTGGGTCAGGAAGACTAATTTTCCTGAGTTTAAATCTGGCCACAGACGCTTATTAGCTGAGCCAGTCATTTAACCCTGTGTGCCTCCATTCCTTATCTATAAAATGAGGAGAAGGAAGTATCAAATCACTCCAGTATCTCTGCCAAGAAGGCCCCAAACGAGGTCACAAAAAGTCAGACATGACTAAAAAATGACTGAGCAACAACAAAAACCCTTTTGAGTGATTTTTTTAAGCATTTCCAAGGCTTGAATAAATCAGCATGATGCCATCCACCAGCAGGGAGCATCTGGAGTGCCTCACCATCTATCTAAGAAGTCCTTCTTTCACTTGGACCTTGTGCTGGACCTCCTCCATGACAGTTGTCAACTTTCTCTAGCACCCACACTTCTCTCTGCTTTGTACTTCATTTGGTATTACTAGTCAGAAAGTTAATGGACATGATTTATTTTCATTGTTATCTTTTCCAGGAATACTATGAATTTTGGTATATGCATGGAGCAAAAAGATGAGTCAAACACAACATACTCTTAGTTTAGGTTGTAATGAAATGAGGCACTTAGACTTGCTAACTTGAACAGTTAATAAAAGAAAAGGACTGTCTAAGAACTGAAGCTCTTTTTTTCTGGCCAACCCTGTCCAGCCCTCATGCAGGACAGGGCCTTCATCTCCACCAATAAGGAGAGAATCTAATTAAAAACCAATTAGTTTGGGGGACAGGAGGCACATGCACACACACACACACACACACACGTAAAGGGAAGATATTGAAATCTATAAGTAATAAGCCAATGAACTTGAATTTGATTTTGAAAAATTCTAGTATGTTCAAAGTGGGGATCAGTTGAATCAATTATTCATTCCACCCCACTTTAAGCACAAAATGCTCTACCAGTGAGAACACCTCTACCAAATTAATCAATAAATCAAAAGCATCATATTGACAATGGTTCAAACAACCTAGTTAATCACTTTGAAAGGATTGAAGGCTGTCAAACAAACTGAAGTGATGGGGCATAGGAGGTGCATTTGTGTTGGTTAAGAAGACTCAATCATATCATGGCATGGTAGTGGTGGGGGCAGTGGTGGTGGTAGTGGTTATTTCAGTTGTGTCAGACTCTTTGTGATCCCATTTGGGATTTTCTTGACAAAGATACTGGAGTGGTTTGCTATTTCCTTCTCCAGCTCATTTTACAAATGAGGAGACTGAGGCAAATAGGGTTAAGTGATTTACCCAGCATCACACAGTTAATAAATGAGGGCAGATTAGAACTCAGTAAGATGAGTTTTCCTGACTCCAGGCCTGACACTCTATCCACTGCACCTCCTTGCTGCCCCTCATACCCTGTCATTGTTCAGTCATTCAGTTGTGTTCAGCTCTTCATGACCCCATGGAACAGTCCCTTATATGCTCCACTATCTCTCAAAGTCTGTTCAAATTCATGTTCATTGTTTCCATGACACCATCTATCTGTCTCATCCTCTGCTGTTCCCTTTTCCTTTTGCATTCAATCTTTCCCAACATCAAGGTATTTTCAGTGAGTCCCATCTTCTCATATGTGGCCAAAGTATTTATGCTTAACCTTTAGTATTTGACATTCCAGTGAATAGCCTGAATTAATTTCTTTAAGGATTGACTGATTCAATCTCCTTGCTGTCCAAGGGACTCTCAAAAGTCCTGTCCAGCAACACAGTTCACGTTGGTTCTGTGGTACTCAGCCTTCCTTATAGTTCAAACTCTCACAGCCATATATTGCTACAGGAAAAACCATTGCTTTCATTATATGCACCTTTGTTGGCAAAGTAGTCTCTGCTTTTTAATATACTGTCCAGATTTGCCATAGCTTTCCTTCCAAGGAGCAAGTATTTTTTAATTTTACATCTGCAGTCACCATCTGCAGTGATCTTTGAGCCCAAGAATATATAATCTGACACTGCTTCCATTTCTTCATCTATTTTCCAGGAAGTGATGGGACCAGTTGCCAAGATCTTAGGGTTTTGGAGCTGGGGTGTTATGTTCAAGCCAGCTTTTACACTCTCTTCTTTCACTCTCATCAAGAGGTTTCTTAATTCCTCTTCACTTTCTGCCATCAAAGCGGCATCGTCTGCATATCTGAGATTATTGATATTTCTCCCAACAACCTTAATTCTGACTTTTTGATTCATCCAGTCTGGCATTTTGCGTGATGTACTCTGCATTTAAGTTACATAAATAACATGACAATATACAGCCTTTTCTTACTCCTTTTCCAATTTTAAACAAATCAGTTGGTCTGTGTTCAGTTCTAAATGTTGCTTCTTGGCCCACCTACAGGTTCCTCAGGAGACTAGTAAGAGGATCCAGTACTCCTGTCTCTTTGAGGACTTGCCACATTTTGTTGTGATCCACATAGTCAAGGGCTTTAATGTAGTTGATGAAGCAGAAGTAGATGCTTTTCTGAAACTCCCTTGTTTTCTCCATAATACAGCAAATATTGGCAATTTGGTCTCTATCTCCTCTGCCTCTTTGAAAACCAGCCTGTTTTTCTGGTAATTCTCAGTTCAAATAATGCTAAAGTGTAGCTCGCAGAATCTTAGCATAACCTTGCTGGCATGTGAAATGAGAGCAATTGTTCAGTAATTTGAACATTACTTGGCATTGCCCTTTTTTAGGATTGGGACATATGATTTTTTTTTTACCATCCAGTGGCCACTATTGAGTTTTCCAAACTTGCCAGCTTACTGAGTGCAGCGCTTTAACAGCATCATCTTTTAGGGTTTTAAATAGCTCAGCTGGAATTCCATTACTTCTGCTAGCCTTATCCTTAGCAATGCTTCCTAAGACTCATTTGATTTCATTCTCCAGGATGTAGTCTTCCATCAAATAACAAGGCAGTTTGGAAACAGGATTTAGGTGGCAAGCCAAGAGATCCAGGTAAGCCCCTCAAAGGTCAGAAAGTGAGTAAGGGACAGAGACAGAGAGAGACAGAGACAGAGAGTGCACCTTTAGGGGCTGAGCAGGAAAGAATATATACCATAGTTTCTGTAGCATGGATACAACAAGTAGAAAGAGAAAGAGAACGTAGGATTGAGCTGTAACAGTGATGGGAGAGATCAAGGAAGACCAAGAAGACTTGGGCTGAAGCCATAATCTGTGCCAAATTGTCAGCAGTTTAGGGATGTTTCAAGAATAGCTCTCTTCTTTCTCCAGCTCCCCTTCTTAGTCATTTGTCCTACATACTGAAATCCAAAATAGTTGTATCTGTTCACATATCTACCAACAGTACTTTACTTCATATACATTCTCCAATATTGACTGTTCCCATTTCTGGAAACTTTATCTCTTCATCAAAGATATTCCAAGATTTGCAACCACATAGCATCAGTGGGAGAACATTTATTTTAAAAATATTGGGGGTTTGTGTCCAGAAAATGCCTTGGATCATTAAAAGCACTTCCCAGTTTGCCAAATTCATTATAACTTAATGGTTTCTCCTATTCAATTTTGGGTAAAGCTCACTGTCAATTTGAAGTAACTGTTCTAGATACTGACGTTGATGTAATAATTCAGTGACTTGCCAATTAAACTTTATGTCATAGTCTAGAAAATGTAAATTTTTCATCCATTTGGCTTTTCATGTATTATAGATCTCAATATACCCTGTATGTTTTGGTCTAGATCTAGTGTGATTAAATTTAATTGAAAAACTGATAAATTATACACTTGGGTTTTTAAAAAAATCAATGAATAGTATTATGGGAGAAATATATCTTCCACAAGTTCATGTGGTAGGTAACTGCTGCCAAAATATATTTGCTGCAACAGAGAAATTATAGAGGTAAAAATCTGAGTTTTGTTATTATGCTCAAGCAAAGGTGCCTGCCTTAGAGAAAATAATATCCCTGAACCATCATTAGGATTCTAACAATGCTTCTTTCTTATAAGCAAAATTATATCAGAGTGACAGAGAAATAATTCTTTTACACATTGCAATCTTGAACATTCTTCTTTAGGCCATAAAAGTTAAAGAAAGGCAGATTCATAATAGTATGCCCTTCAATGTCATAAAAGTTGAACAAACTAAGAGTTACAATTTCATATGTCCCATAAGGAAACAAACTTCATCAAACAAACTATAGGTAAACTAAGTTAAATTACAGATTAAAATGCATTTAGAAGGTTCACAAATATGCTAATTGATGAAGAAGATTTACATGTTGCCAGATAATCAGGAATAGTTGAGATACTTCCTCTGACTTCTTATCTAATGAATTTTTAAGACCTTAAATTTTCGTATCCCATGGAATTGATTCCAGCCAGCTCTACAATCTCTCTCAACTAGGAAAAAAAGGCCCTGACTTTCCCTTAACATTAATATTCCATGGGTCATATCTGGTCAAGTGAGGTCAATATTAACAGAAGACACAGGCTGTCAGTTAACCAAAAGTTTCAGGAAGATTAAAAAGAAATCAAAATTCACATTTTAATAGGATTCACAAGCAAATATTTCACATGAAAAAAAGTTGGGACTTTAGTAGACTACAAGCACAAACTGAGTCAACAGTGTACCAAGAAAACTGGACAACAGTTTTAACAGAAAATAGATTATACTTACTCTGTACTAAATAGAAAAGTTCACATCATAAAAAAAATAGATGAGGTTAGGAGGAGGTTACTTTCAACTATATGATTTGGGGGGAAAATTCTTTCCCATAAAAAGGATGGTCATAAAAGATAAGTAGTTTCAGCTATATAAAATTAAAATTCACAAACAACATCAGCATAACTAAAGTAAGGAAAGAACTTGTTGAATATGGGAAAATCTTAATGCCAATAGCTGATAAATGTCAGCTATTGAAGATATATATAGATAATTGATATGCTAGAAAAAACAAACCACCCTTCTGCCTGAATGGTCAAATGATAAAAAGAGTTTTTGATCTTTTAATGAAATCAAAAACTCATATTAAAAAATGTCCAAAATCCACTAATAATGAGGTTAACAAAAAGTTAAACAATTCGAAATTTTTGCCTCACACACTAAATTGGCAAAGATATGTTAAAAAAAAAAAAAAGAAATCCTTATTTGGGTTTCCCCTGATTAAAGAAGCAAATTCAACAAGTTAAAAGGTAGTGTGTGTGTGTATGTGTGTATAAATTTTCTCATCATTGGATATTTTAAGTGGATTATTTAAGTAGTGACCTCTTCTCCAAAGTGGTCGAAGAGATACCTACTCAATTCAGTACAGTTCAATAAGCATTTATTGTTTCTGTCATAACTATGCTTGGCTATGAACAGAAAGATAAAAAGGAAAGTCTGTCTTCAAGTATCTTCTATTTTCCTTGGAAAACAGAACATTGCAGTAGATAACTACTTACTTCTTTGAGCCCATGCCCTCCTTCATACAGTTGGGGTAATAATACCTGTAGTACGATGTCACAGAGTTTTTCAGAGGATCAGATGCTAAAATGTATGAAATGAAATGTATAACCTTAAAGCACTTTGTAAATATCAGCTGTTATCATCATGCTATATTCTAAAAGTACTGACAGCTCAGGTCTCTAATCTGCATTGAACTTGATGTCCTCTGAGTTCTCTGCCAGTTTTTATGTTCTACAAGACAGAATGTTTTTCCTTTTGTTCTGGATCTTTTGTCATTAGCCTCCAAATATTCCCAACTGGTATGTCACTTCAGCTCCTTCATAGTCTCAAAAAGGATCTCCCATCCATATCCAAATGTTGAAATCCTGCCCATCTTTTGAGACTTGACACGTTACCTTCTTCATACTCTCTCCAGAAAGGATCATTCCTCTCTTTGATCTCTTTTATTTTATATCATTTCTTTATAATACCTATCACATTCTATTTTGTGTTATCATTATTATCATTAGGTACATGTCTTATGTACCTTATTGTAAGTTACCCAAAATTAGTGAATGTCTTTTTTTGTTCTCTACCCAACAGTATATCTAGATGTCTTCTGTAAGTAGCTGCTTGATAAACATTTAGTGAATGGAATTGTGAAATTTTCAAGTACTATTCAGTTAAAGAACATAAACAATAACGGAATCATTCCTATATCCTAAGACCTAATGTGTGCCAAAAGATGCATGTAGTGGATAGATCTACTATAATGTATTATCCATTACAAAGTATACCTAAACAGAAAGTGAAAAGGGAGAAGACTCCCCTGTTTCCCAAACACTGAAATGCTGTTTGTTTCTTTCAGAATGGAATTGTTTATGAAGATTTTGCTTATCATAACTATATTATTTGTCCTTGCAATTTCACAGAGAGTTAAGTGCCATGTGTTGGAATTCTTAAAGAACTTTCACAAAGAATGTTTTACTATTAGTCTTACCATTTAATAGAACAGAAGACAGTGGGTTTTTTTTCTACTTGTAGATTTAGTATACTATGGTAAATAGAACTGCAAATGACTTTAAAAGCATACTGTATCTAATAGTTCTCTTCAGAATATGTCCCTTTTTAGACTTCAGCAAATTTGCAGGCTAGAAGGAAGGTAAAAGGACAAATACTACGTAAGCTGTATTGACACTTAATATAAGTTGAGCCCCTTTCAGATGTTACTGATTTATTTTACACTTTACACTTACTTTTTTAGGATTTGTGACTTTTAGCAGTTCGTTTGCATGTGAAAAGGTACTGAAGAGATAATGGAAATTGCAAGTATAAAGTGTCTCTGTGTCTTTCTCCAAGCATTCTTTTTCTTTTTTCTAATTAAAATAATTTCTGATCAATTTATTTTATTTTAAGAATCCACCCAAAGAAGAGAAGGAAAGGAACTCAAAGCTTATTTTACATTTCTTGGTTTTAAAACACACACACACACACCTTGTTAAATTTGTCTATTAAAAAAAGTTCTTAATGCATCTTCATTCTTTTTCCATACAATTCTTTCCTCTTTCTCTTTTTGAGATGTTTTTCTATTGCTAACTCTAGAAAGTTTTCCAGTTAATTACTCTGGAAGTAACACCTACTCTCTCCTATACTACTTTGTATTTAAGGGAAAACTTTACTTTCTTATATGCAAAAGCTAAGTACTTCTAAGAGTATTCATACAAAAGAAGTTGACAGACTGTATAAGATCTATATGCCATAGTCATCAACACAGACAGTTGGGGATGGCTAAATTCAATAAGGGATTTCTTAAGAAGACCACTAATTACTTTCCTGAGAGGTTGCAAATAAAAAACTTTAGGAATACTGCTGTTCGCAACTGCCACTTAGAGCCATGACTGGGAAAGGCATTGAATGGGCAAAATGGAACATGATGCAGGAGTAAATGTGGGAGGCCACAGCTGGCTTCCTTCTACTTTATAGGGCAGCTTGAAGCAGAGGAAGGTGAAAGGTCCCAGCTACACTTTTTTTATAAGCAAACAAAACTTTTTTTTATTTCAAAACAAACTAAAAAAGCACTAGAGATCACTAAACTCCACAACTATTTGGTTATCATTGGGCAAAGAGACATTTCCTGATTATGGGCTAGACCAGGGGTGGGGAACCTGTGGCCTTGAAGCTACATGTGGCCCTCTAGGTCTCAAGTGTGGCCCTATAACTAAATCCCCCTCTAACTCCTCAAGTGCGGCCCTTTGAGTCTAAATTTCCCAGAACAAATCCTTTTACTAAAGGAACTTGTTCTTTGAAGTTTGGATTTAGTCAGAGGGCCACGCTTGAGGACCTAGAGGGCCGTATGTGGCTTTGAGGCCACAGGTTCCCCATTCCTGGTCTAGCCTTTGAAGCTCAAGATTTGGGAAATGTTCACTTAACTACCTGGTCAACATAAGTTAAGGTGAAAAGTCTCTTACCCAGTCCTGAACTAGCAAAAGTTTCTTTTTTTTTTTAAATGAAAAGTTAAGGTGATGCAGAAGCCTCCATGTTAGATAGTTTAGACATATTCCAAAAGACTCCTCAGGACATCCCCATATTATTATGTGGGAATATAATAATATTCTCATATAATATTCTGGGAACTGGGTGTTCCCAGACAAGCCAAGGTAATACTGGCAAATATAGGGGAGAAATATATGCACAGCAATGCTGGGGGGTTTTTAAATTTATTTATTTACTTTTAGTTTACAACATTCAATTCCACAATCCCTTGAGTTTCAAATTTTCTCCACATCCCTCTCCTCCCTGCCCTCCTTGGCAGCATACAATCAAGTATAGGATCTACAAATACCTCCACAGCACAGTTAAGTTTAATCTGGATTATTAAGATTTTTCTCCACTTTTTAAAGTCTAGACAATCAACAAAACAATAAAGCCCTTATTTGTAGTGTTTGCTGATTTCTGAGGTATTTTTTGAGTATTTCTCAAACTGAAAATTTAACACTCAGCTCTCCTGAGCTGGTTCAAGTTGGAGCTCCAGCACACCCCTGGATGTGTATCTCAGTGGAGAGCCCAGGACTCTGGATCTCTGCCTCAGATTCCCAAGGACCAAACAAAATGGGGACTTTTGGGGCACTCAATCAGTAGCTGGCCCAGATTGTGAACTCTGATTGTGTCAATCATCAGAGCATTGTGATTAAGAAAGTTTGCTAATCTTGCATATGGGGATTAGATAAAGTTTTTACTAAATTGATTGTGATCCGTAGAGCCTTGCATTAATTGCCCAAATGAAGTTGACCAAACCAGTCATTGTGTACATAGGAACTTCCTGGATCATAGGCAGGTCAGTCTGTGGTCAGACATGGAGTCACTTCTGTCGACTCAGATCTAGCAGCAGGCCAAGTCTCATAGCCTACACCCTTAACTCACCTGTCCTGTTGAGGGAAATTTATCTGGCTAAGTCCTTCAGCCGCATACATATCCCTGAATTTTATCAGGGTTAGTAGCACAGCCATCCCCTTTCAGATTTATTAAGTGGAATATGTTTGCTTGCTTCACCTTTTGTTCCATTTGGTCAGATAGCATAATGCCATCTGTGTATTTGTAGGACTATAACCCCAGGGGGCCAGAGTTTTAGACACTATCTACCTTACTCAATGATGACAGATTGAAGGACTCTTCAGGTACCTTTGGGGTGGGACTTTTCAGGTAGTTCAGTGTATAAAGTGTTAGACCTGGAGTCAGGTAGACTTGATTTCAAATCCCCCTCAAACACTTACTAGCCATGTGAGCCTGAGCAAGTTATTTAAATTTTGTTTGCCTCAGCTTCCCCAACTATAAAACAGATATATCAGTCAGTAAGCGCTTACTAAGTTCCTACTATATGTTAGGCATTGTGTATGAAGCACAGCACAAGCAGCTTTCCAGAGGACTGCTGCTGTGAATAGCTCTGAGGTTCTGATCACATAGTATAGTGAATTCTATTTTTTCAGCCTTAAACTAAAGTAAAACATTCACAGAAACCAAAGTACAGCATTCACAATGATATAACATAATAACTTATCACTAAAGTGGGCACATAGTTTTCACTTAAAGTGACTACATAGTTTTAAACAAAAGATATCATTCAGTAAGTCCTTAACCCAATCATCCTTAAGGAACAATCCTCCTTAAGGGACACAAAGTACAAAGTTCTAAATTTTCCCACCCCTAGATTACATTGTCTTAATCTCTCAGTCAAAAAATCTTCTTTCTTCTTTACTGGAGATTAGTTTCCAATCATCCTTAACTCAATCATCCTTAAGGGGTACAATGTAGAGAGTACAAAATTCTCCTACCTCTAGATCACAGTAAATCATGATCTTGTCAGTCAGTATTAAGTAACCAAGGAAAGGTCTTTTCATCTTGGCTTGAGGCTGGCTCCCAAATTCCATGGTTCTTCTTCCAAGGGTCCACCTCCCTGGATTCATAGGCAGGCAACTCTCAGCTCCTCGTCCAGTTCTCATTCCATATTGAAGCTCACAGTGTCCAGTCCACCTAAAGGCCTTTACTGTTTCTGTTTCTTGAAAGACAAAGCTTAACAGGGCGAAAACAACATTCTTACACATTGCCAGCACCATCATCAATTCACTGCCTCTGAAATCAACACAGACCCACAAGCAAAGTCTGAGAACTCAACACAAACCCACAAACCAAGGTCTGAGAACTCAACACAAATCATCAGTATAGCCCCAGGACCTCTGAAACCCTCCTCCAGGACTTCTATAAAACAATATATAAATAAATATATATAAATATAACAAGAAAATCCTCTTTCAGGGTTTCCAGTAAGGTCCCAGGGCTTCTATACAACGTATCACAAACACAACAGAACTGACATAGTGGCTGGCCTCCACAACCATTCCCCTTCTCAGTTCTGCTCTGTCCCAGCTGTGCTTCTCCTTCTATATGGTGGTTCTCCTTCCTGTTCTGTCCCTTCCTGTTGCTTCAGCAAGTTCCTCCCACCTTCAAATCACAAGGGGCTCAAACAAGGTGCTAAATACTTGAGTAGCTGAAACAAGGCACTAAGTACTTCTTTGCTTGCTATTACATTGTGCTAAGCATTGGAGAAAAAAAAAATTAAGGCAAAAGCAGCCCCAGCTCTTGAAGAGTTTATAGTCTAATGTGGGAGACAACAAGCTAACACATATGTACAGACAAGCCATATATATGACAAATAAAAATTAGTTAAGAGTGGGAAGGCATTAGAATTAAGAGGCATTGGGAAAAAGAGAATAGTTGTAAAGTATGTGGCACTGTAATAAACACTATATGCAAGTTAACTCTTATTATTGTTGTAGAAGGTAGTGTTTTAGTTACCATGGTAAAGGAATTCAGGGAAGCCAGGAGGTAGAGGTGAGGAAATAGTCAAAGAAAATGCCTAGAACCAAGAAGTCAAGTACTTTGTACCTGCAGTATCAAAAGACCAGTGTAACTGGAGAGAAAACTATATGGGCGTGGGGGAGTGGGTCTGTAAAATATAAGAAGATTAGAAAAGTCTTGGGGCGGGGGGAAGTAGTTTGTAAGGTATTTGAATGCCAAAGAAAGAATTTTTTATTCAATTCTGGAGGTGACAAGGAGTCACTACGGTTTCTGGGGAGAGCGGGGATGGTTAATATAGTTGGACCACCACTTTAGAAAAATTTCTTTGCTTACTGAATAGAGGATGGATTGGAGCAGAGAGTGACTTGTGATAGTCAAACCAACCAGCATCCTATTCCAGCAATTCTAGCATTAGGTGATGAGGGCCTACACAAGGGTAGTGGGAAAATCAGAGGAGATAAGGAGGTTTATTCAAGAAATGCTGCAAAGGTGAAACCAATAGGCTTTGACAACAGATTGGATATTGAGAGTTAAGAGATACTGAGGAGTCAAGGATGACAGCCAGGTTGCCAGCCTGGGGAACTGGGAGAACAGTGGTACCCTCCACAGTCCTTTGTGGCTGATGGCAAAAATAAAATGTAGAACCATCTTTGTATGTGGCTGAGGTGAGGTGGGGTAGCTAGAGGTCACAGTGGATAGAGTGCTGAGCCTAAAGTCAGGAAGACTCATCTTGCTGAGTTCAGATCTGGCCTCAGATGCTTATTTGCTTCATGACCTGGGCAAGTCACTTAACCCTGTTTGCCTCAGTTTCCTCATCTGTAAAATGAGCTGGAGAAGGAAGTGGCAAACCACTCCAGTATCTTTGCCAAGAAAATCTTAAGTGGGGTCACAAAAAGTTGGCCGGACACAACTGAAAAAGGCTGAAAAGAGGTGAGGTGGAGTAAGTCATGGTAAGTAAGTTGAGGAACTGACTGGTTAGGGTCTTTGAGGAAAAGTCAGTATGAATGTTGGAGTCCTCTAGAATGAGGGCAGGGGTTGAGGAGGAGAGAAAGAGCATCGGCTAGGTACTTCACTTTCTGAGGAAGAAAGAGGAGCCTCCCAGAATTCTGTAGACAGCAGCTACCAGTATTTTGATTTGGTGTGAGATGTGTATAGTATAGACCTCAAAAGGAGGAACAGTTAGTGAGAGATGGGGATAAGGGAGGAACCTGGGAATGGCATTGGGGAGCAAGTGGTATTTTAATTCTCCCATCTTGACAAGTAAACTAAGAGAGTGTGTGAAAGTGCAGCCAATACGGGAAAAGGTGGTGAGGGAAACTGTCATCAGGGGGAAGCTAGGCTTCCCTGATTGTCAGAAGATGTAAAGAATAGGAGCAGAAAAAAATTGAACTTGAAGGCAAGTTTGATGCCTGTTCCTTGTAGCAGGTACAGTGGAAGGAGTAGGTAGCATTTGGTTGAGACTTTGGGTGGAAGGGCTGAAAAGGATGGGAATAAAGTGATAAGAAGTGTGGAATGAAGTTTTGATGATCTTAGAGGGATTCAGAATCATTGGAGGGCAGAGATGTCAAACTCAAATAGAAAAGGGGGCCACTGATGCATATGCAGAAATCCCTGCAGGCCACATATTGACTTAGTTTTTAAATTTTTTTATGTTTTTATTCATTTTGTTAAATATTTCCTCATTACATTTTAATTTGGTTCAGGCTGCATTTGGGAGGTTCATGGGTAATGTGTTTGATACCTCAGGTGTAGGATATGTTCAGGTATGAAAATGTTAATCATTAAGTGGAATTGTTGCCTTTTTCCCCTCCCTCCTTCCATCCCTTCTTTCCTTCCTTCATTCCTTCCTGAAAACATATTAGTCATTGTCCTCCTCTCTGAGAGGCATATGGCAAAATGTATACAGTGGTATGCTGGCAAACATTTAACAACTAGCTCTCTGAAAAAAAACATATATGTATATACTCACAATGCATAAGATTTTCTCCGTCAGTTTTTTAAGTCTAGACAAACAACAAAACAATAAATCAAGTCCTAATTTGTAGTGTTTGCTGATTGGTGTAAATGCTTGCACTGAAAAGTAAACAGTTGATTCAAGCTGACTCCTGCACACCCCTGGATCTATACCCTGATTGAGAGCCCAGAACTCTGGGCCTCTGCCCTTATATCTGATTGTTGTTGCTAGGCAGATTCATAGGGATCAAGTGGAAGAGAGAACTTGGGGCAGTCAATCAGTGGGTGACACAGACTATGGGCCCACTTATCAATCACAAGAGCATTATGATTAAGTTTACTAAACTGATTATGACCAGGAGAACCTTGCATTCATTGCCTAAATGAAGTGACTAAACCAGTTATTAGATAATGGGAACTTCTTGGTACTTAGAAGTTTCAATCAGTGGTCAAATAGTAAATCACTTCTGCCAGTTAGCAATTGACAACAGACCAGTCCTCACAATCATTGTCTTTTCTACTAAAAGGATGGGGGTCCTTGAGATGATTAATTACTTCCACCCCACATAAAGTGCAGGCCAAGAATGCTATACTCTGGTATCTTTGTCAAGTTAGAACAAGTGAGACTCAAGGTTGTGGGAAAAAGCCTAGACCCCAGGGAGTCAATCTTAGTGAAGTAATGCCACACAACAAAGTTACATGGATTGGTTAAAGAATTTGCGCTGTACCCTGTGAGGCTTGAATAAAACCAGAATGGAGCACATGTTATCCCATTGTCTGCTACTGAAGATGTCCTGATGCTTTCACTGTGTCTGCAGATCATAATCTTATATTCCAGTACCCATTCTTTCCAACTGAGTAATAGTCCACAGAATATTAGATAAGCAACCATATTAGCAAGATAGTGACTTTCTCAGACCTTTTTCTATGTGAACCTCAATAAAAAGAGGACAAGAAAATGGTGATGATGATGATGACATTTGTTGATATTTATATAGCATTTTTATGTTTCCAAAGCACTTTAGATACCTTAGCCCTTTGGAACCTGACAATACTCCTGTGACTACCAGTCAATTAATATTCTAATACCTATAGGCAAAAAATTTGATGAGCCAATAGGGGGGTGACTAGGTTGTGCAGTGAATAGAGCACCAGCCCTGGAGTCAGGAGGACCTGAGTTCAAATCTAACCTCATACACTTAACACAAAACTAGCCGTGTGACCTTGAGCAAGTCACTTAACCCCAATTGTCCTCATATCCCCCCTCCAAAAAGCAAAAAAAAAAAAAAAAAGAATTTGATGAGCCAGAGGCATAGATTAAGGACCTCATGGGTAAGATTATGGCAACATTACATGAAACTAAAATTAAAAATGTATGAAAGTATAATTTTAGCCAGCTACTCTGTTTGGGAATTTATAGAGCTTTTAGAGTATAATATTTACAAAATAGTCTTAATTTCTCTGAACCCATGAGGATAAGAATGCTTATAGTACTTACCCACGTTGTTTTTATGAGAATCCTATGAAAAAGCACTTTTAAAACTTTTGAAAAGCACTACACGTATGTGAATTATTACTTCCTCTTTTAAGAGTTCAAGTCTTTTTATGAACCATTTAACTCTGAGCACTTTATGTAAAGAAATAGTATTATGACTAAATTTTTTAATGCTATCTCAACTCTAATGGAGGGGGGGAAAGCTCAATATACTATAGAAGAGTATAAATTTTCAAGCTGCCTTTTCTTAATGAACTGGCAGAAGATGGTTAAATACAGTACTTCAAGGACATAGAGAACATATGCCTGATGCAGTCATTCAAAACTACAGGAATCATGACAGTGCTTTGAAGAAGTCATCGGTAAATAGTTGGTAATTTGATTAGTAGTTGGTAATGATCAATAAATAAGCACAATCATTTCAGTGCCTACTATGTGGGTGTCCTGTGCTAGGCACGAGGGATGCAGATACAAAGAATGAAGTAATTCCTCCTCTCCAGAGCTTACTTTCCTTTAGACTCTGAGCTCCTTGAGAGAAGGGACTGGTTTTTTCCTTTCTTGGTATCCCCAGCACTTAGCACCGCACCTGGAATATAATAGGCACTCAGGAAATATTTGCTAACTGGTTATTAGAAGAGACAATAAGTACATATGTAAGTAGAAGCAGAATAAATATAAATCCAGGAAATAAAAGGCAGCTAAATACATCATAAATAGGGAGTGAGAGTAGTTGTGAGGATCATGAAAGGCCTCATTTAGAAGATGATGCTTAAACCGCATAGGGAAGGGAGACATTCTGTGATGAAGATATCAGAAAGGATGCTGTCCAGGAAAAAAAAGGACAGCCAGTGCCAAGGGAACAAAGGTGGGAGATGGCATGTCATATACGAACAACAATGGAAAGGCCACTGTGACATATCCCAGCAAAGTGGGGGAGAGGGGCAGTGAAGAGTGAAGTTGGGTTCCAGTTATAAAGGGTTTTAAATGCTAAATAAAGGAGTTTATCTTACATGGGATATCTTATATTTATTATATATACAATATAATATATATTTTGTATAATATAATATATTATCTTAAATGGGAGGAACTGGAATTTATTGAGAAGTCAAATGAATCTTGGGAAGGAGTTTGGCTAGATATATAGATATGTAGGTTATCTGTGTAGAAGTGGTAATTAAATGCATTGATGCTAATGAAGTCACTAAGAAAGAAGCTAAAGAGAGAAGATCAGAACCTTGGGGAACACCCACAATTAGGGAGTGATATAAAGAAAGATCTAGGAAAAGAGAATTAAGAAGGCATGGTCAGATAAGTAGGAAGAGATCAGGAGAGAATAATAATATTATGAAAAGTGAGAGAGGGGGGCAGCTAGGTGGCACAGTGAATAGAGCACCAGACCTGGAGTCAGGAGGACCTGAGTTCAAATTCGGCCTCAGACACTTGACACTAGCTGTGTGATCTTGGGCAATTGCCTTGCCTTCTCCCCTCAAAAAAAAAAAAAGTGAGAATCCAGATAGCAGTGAGAGAAAGATAAATGAATACTCAGAAAAGACCATCAAATTTGACTGTTAGAAAGTCATTGATAACTTTGGACTGCAGTTTCAATTAAATGATAATGTCAGAAGCCAGTGAGAGGAGAGGAAATAGAGATAGTTAACATTAAGAGATTTCTCTAAGAATTTTGCTGAGAAAAAGAGAAGAGATGTTGGATGAGCAGCTGAGAGAATGGCAGGGTGTCTAAAGGTTTTTTTAAAGATGCGAGAGACCCAAGTATTTTTTAGGATAGTAAGGAAGTAACTAGGAGAAGATGAGAGATTGGAGGTGTGATTAAGGATGTATCTTCTGGAGAAGATAGGATCAAGAGCTCTGTAGCCTTTAGCCTTCCCACAAGTACTCACAAGCCTAGCTGTCTGCTGCCTGAGTCCTCTCTCTCCCATCTGTCTAGCTGCTCTGACTCCCAGCTTCCTGTGGGCTGCGCTCTACCCTTCAGCAAACTCTTCCCACCACAGGTTCCATGTGATTACATTTGGCTTATTAAGGGGCAGGGAAGATCTTCAAATTCCCGTTACCATTACAAGTTCTGCCTTAAAAAGGATAAAAGCCTATTTCCTGTTTCTCTTCTGGTGAATGGGACTCAGAGACTGGACATAAACCATGTTCCTTAAGTAAAGTCATTTATACTACAATATAATTGTATAATTTATATAACAAGTTATTCAGGATACAAGTATCGCTTTGAACAAAATTGAAACAAAAAAATAAGTATCTAGATTCAGATAAGAAACATCTATCAAAGTTGTTTGTTTTCCTAAAACAACCATCAGTATTTCTCTCTGAGTTGTGATATTCTTCAGTTTTTTTTCTTCAGGCCATAAGTCTAATTAAAACATCTTTTTGACTAGTGTTTCTGATACCATCTGAGCTATGGAGTGTCAAATATTAAATCATTTTCTCAATTAGCTACCTTAAAAAACAAAACAAAATACCATTTCTAAGCAGGCTGTTCAACTTGAGATTTTCAAGATGGCTTGTCCTGATCATTTCCTTAATTTCTTATTTCTTTCCCTAGAACCTTTGACCTGTGATTTTTCTTAATTACTCAATCAACAACAAAAAAAAAATCTTGAAATGGATGTATTTCAAAACACGTTTATAGCTACCCTAATGTTTCTAACTTCTCTTGTCTCTGTTTCCCCTCTCCTCTATAGTTCAGGATTTCCTTATTTAATTATTTAGAGAAGCTACTTAGTGTAAAGAATTTTCAGCACAGTACAAAAATTTAAATCATTCCTTTCTTTTGAATGATCCTTCATTCAAAGGAATGAGGGACTTTAATTGCCAGGCAAACTGCCTTTTATTGTCAGTAACTTTATTAATCCTTTTCTCTTAAGTGTTGCATCTCAGAATAAGAAAAAAGGTCTTTCAGTTAAAAGGCAGAATGAAATATGCCTCATTATGTAACCATCTCAGAAACAGCAATAAATAAGTCTAGTGAAGTAAAAAACAACAATTAAGAAAGGATAAAGAAAATAAATTATCTCCAAGGTAATCCCCTGAAGGAGAGAGTAGGGGGTTTGGGGGTGTGTGTGGAGAGAGTGGGAGAGAGGAACATGAAGTTGGAGGTGGAAAGGAGAACAAAATACAACAGAAACATAGAAAAGGCCCAGCTTTGGCCACATTCATAGTTGTGGGCATTCAGAAGAGCCAAAAAATTAAAAAAGCTTAGAACTAGCAGCTGGTAAAGTAGACAATGATCAGAGGCCTTCAACAGCTGCAATTTAGGTATGATTGGCCTATCCTCCAAATCCAGTCCTTCCTTTTGTGGTAAAGTGGTGGTGTTTATGAAAGTGTGCAATTGAAAAAAACCCTTCAATACCCTCTCAAAATCATTGCTGCTATCACTTGCCTATCTTCTTTCCAAACCACACCAGGGCCTCAATAGCAGCAGCAGCTCCATTGGATAGAAAAATGAAGTTTTAAACTAATAGCCCTGGGGGCAGCTAGGTGCTGTAGTGAATAGAGCACCGGCCCTGGATTCAGGAGGGCTTGAGTTCAAATCCGGCCTCAGACACTTGACACACTTTATAGTCGTGTGACTTTGGGCAAGTCACTTAACCCCAATTGCCCTCCAAAAACAAAACTAATAGCCCCAGAAAGGGGCCTCATGAAACCGGTTTCATCTAGTACATTCCAGAAAGGATCTGGACATGCTTCTTAATGTGTCATAGAGGATTCTTCTCTTATGAAAGCTTATTTCACTTATGAATGGTTCAGATGTTTGGAAGGGCAGGGGAAATTATCCACTTTGTGCAGACCTACAAAAGGAAGAAAAAAAAGACTACTCAGCCCTTTTTTATTTTCTAACTTTGTTCCATAGGAATCCTGAGAGTGTAGCTGGTGAGAAAGAGTTCCCTTCATCTTCAGTCCCACCAAGAGCCTTTAATATCTTTCTTGCATCAGAAACACATGATAATGTTGACATGGGCTTGCCTAAATGGTTGGGAATGGAATTGCCCAAATTTTTTATCAACAAGTGGTCAATTTCCAAACAGCATGCATCTTTAGCAAAAGGCAGTTAAAGAGTATATGGCTTCTAATGCCAGGAAAAGTAGGAGCTAGGGATCTTGACCTCTTCCTCCATTATTGTACAGAATCACAGAATTGGAAAAGACTTGGAGAGCTTTCTAGTCCAACCAATATTGGATCAAAACATTAAAAGGAATCCTCACTATATTTAAAAGAAATTCGTACTATATCTGAAAAGTAGTGATACAGGTCCCACTTGAAGACTTCCAAGGAAAGAGATACACAGTCTCTTAAGGCATTTTTGGACATTTCTAATCGTTAAGAAATTTTCCTCCCATCAAGCTTAAATTCCCTTCCTCACAAGAGCCAAACAGGACCCTTTGTTCTGCCCTCTGTGACTGAACAGAACAAGTTCCTCTTCTATATGCCAGTCCTTCAAATCCTGGGGAAAAAATCTATTATGCTCACACGCACTCATGCACGCACATGCACTGTGTCTTTTCATCTCCAAGCTAAACATTCTGTGACTAAGTGTGGATTTGGTGGGAAGTAGAGTTGTTTATCTAGAGCAGCATTAAGTATACTTTCCTGTCTGGAGCAGTCCAGGCCCCTCAGAGTGTTTTAATGGGTCAATGTGGAATAAAAGAGAGATTCACCAGAATGTAATGGTGTTACCTGTCTGGAGTCCCACATGTGCTTCCCTTCTGGGAAGGGTCTAACCCACAGTGTGGATATTTGCTCTTGGTGGGTACTCTATGTGTCCTCTTGGATATGAAATTCACTAGAGAAGATGGAGGACTATGTTGAGGGCAGTTAGTTGGCACAGTGGATAGAACACAAAGCCTAGAATCAGGAAGACCTTAGTTCAGATCCAACCTCACATATGTAATAGTTGTATGACCCTGGACAAGTCACTTAACCTCTGTTTACATCAGTTTCTTCATCAGTAAAATGGGTATGATAATAACAGCTATTTCCAAGGTGAGGGTCAAATAAGATAATATTTGTAAAGCACTTAACAGTGCTTGGCACATAGTAGGTGCTATATAAATGTTGGTTATTATTATATTGATCTTTATGGATTTTAATGAGTTTTTTGTGTCTCCTACATAATCTGTAGATCTAAATAAAGGTTGTTCTATGTCTAGTAACCTTAAGTGTTCATATGGGTCCTGGAGGTTCTTCCATCCATATCTATGAAACATAAATATGAGCTGCCTCCTGAGATTATTCAGAATAAAGTCTGGGCATGGGCATAACTGGACAAAAGAAAGTGATTTTTTAAAAAAAATCTATTCATGGCAGGTAGGTGGCGTAGTGAATAGAGGACTGGCCCTGGAGTCAGGAGGATCTGAGTTCAAATCCAGCACATTTAACACTTACTAGCCATGTGACCTTGGGCAAGTCACTTAACCACAATTGCCCTGCCTTCCCCCCTCCAAAAAAACAAAAACAAAAATCCTTTCATATCATTCCAGAGAGTGAAGTCCTGGTCTTTGGGTTATATTTGTGGCCTTTTCTATATGTTTTTATGTTACCCTGTGTGTGTGTGTATGTGTGTATGCATTTTCTAGGAGGTGTTGTGAATTGATTGCTGACCTTTAGGCACAGAATTCCTCGAAGAACTGAGCATTTACTGTATCTGAAGGTCAATGACAAGTATATTCTTACCAGCGCCTTCTGAGTCCTTCTATGTTCTCTGAAGTGTGCCTGCCTCAGAAATCACAGAACCATAGCAACATCTAACACCCAGACAACCAGGGCAATTCAAACATTTCAGTAGATCCTTAAAATACCTTTATTATTCTACTCTGTGTTCTCATTCCATTCTTATAAGTTCTTCTTATTCTTCTTTCTCTGATTTTCATTCTGCTGGATATATAGGTATTTTTTTCCTCTCATAAACCCTGAACTCTATCTCCTTTTTGTGTTCTTGCTTTCTCTCCTTGAATAATTAAGATTTATTGGAATAAATTCTCTATGCAAATTATTTTTAATGAATAGTTTTATATTGATCCTTGAGTTCAAATTTCCTCAAATTAATTAAAGTATATTTTAATACAATGTGCTCAATACATTTTGAGGAAAGACCTCTTTCTCTGAAGCATAGTTACGGAGAAAAATATACCGTGACAAGTTGTAGATAAGGTTAAGGATCATAAAATTTAGAAATGGAATAGACCTTGGAAGTAATCTAGTTCAATCCCCTGATTTTACAGAAAATAAAATTTAAAGTGCAGAGAGATAAAGGAACTAATAAAAAGATACAATTAGCAAGGAATAGAACCAAGATTTGAATTTGAATCCTCCTCAAAATGTGCAGGGAATGCAAAAACCAGTTATGAAATCTAATAAATGACCTGAAACCTACCAAAGTTTTGAGTAGAGATGAACCAAGGAAGCCTAAAACCAGACCATTCTTATAGGTGCTGTCAGGAAGGATGAAACCAGACTAGAAGTCTGTGAGTTCTTTCAGTGGGGGCACTCTAGGGAAAGTGGATGACAGAATAATTCTTGATAATCAAAGACTGAAGACCACAGGATCTTGGCACTGGCCTTTCAAAGTAGCATTGGGAACAGAGTGGTGTAGCAGATACCTCAGAGTGATCATAACCACATCCTAATTACTTGGGTCTTCAGGAAGACCTGAGACCAAAACCATCTATATTATCCAGTTGTGAGGTATGCCAACTGGGGGGCGGGGGGTTGTGAAAAAAGAGAGACAAGTGTAGAAGCCAGCACTTGCAATTGTTGCAAAGGGTAAAACCTGCAGTGCATCATTCAGACTACAAATGGTACAAAACCAGAGTCAGCACAACCCAACCAAAAGTGTGGGCTGGGACAGAGAATAGACCTGGAATAAAATGGCAATCCAGAAACTGAAGTTGGAGATGTGGCAAAACAGAAGAAAACATGAAACACAATGAAGAAATTGTACAGGTTAAGGTAAACCTAAGAGGTAAAGAGTAATTTCACAATATGTACAAATAAGAGCCAAAAAAGAATGACATTAATTACAAGAATTCATAAGGGTAGAAACAATGAGAAAGATTTTTTAAATTAAATTAGAGTGCTTGAAGAAAAGATTTAAAAGTTAAATAAATAATTTTAAATAGAATGTGGAGATCCATACCTTAATAATGGACTACCTGAAAATTTTAGTGTAGCAAATAAAATTCAACAATTCCATGAAACAGCAAGAAATAGTGGAACAAAATAAAAATAATAAATAGAAACTTATTGAATAAATAGAAAAACTATTGACCTGGAAAACAGTTGCAGAAAAGCAAATTTAAAAATCATCAAACTCTCCGAAAGCCATGACTACACACACACACACACACACACACACACACACACACAAGCCCTGCATGCCCTATTTCATGGAATCATGAGAATAAATTACCTAGAACCACTAGAACCAAAGAGAGCAAATTGAGACTAGAAAGAATCTACTAATTGCCTCCTGAAATAAACCCCAAATTGGAACTATCCAATAATTTAGTAGCTAAAATTCAGAGCTTTCAGGTAAAAAAAAAAGTATTTTAAGCATTCAGGATGACTTAAATTATTTAAAAAGATACAAAAACCACAAGACAATGCTATAAATACTATAAAGGAAAGGAAATTTTAGTGTATGGTATGCTAAGAAGTAAAAGATAGCAAGCAAAAATAACTTGCCCTGAAAAACTGACTATGACCCAAAAGGGAAAAATTGATCCTTAATAATTATTAAAATGTCCTGGTGAAAGGACAAGAGCTAGATAGAATTTTTGAAACTCCAGCTTAGGAAACAAGAAAAATATATGTTTGAGCAATTAGAAGTTGTTCCATAATGATGAAATAATTACATGCTAACAGGAAAAAATAAATCCCACTATCTTTAAAGATCACAGATGGAACTAAGAAAAACAAACACATGACTTCGATGCAGTTTTACTGTAACTATTTTGGTGGTGTAAAGAAGAGAGAAAGGAAAAAGGATTACACTAAGGAAAAAGTGAGAGGAATTTACTCGTTCTTAGGATGAATTAATGGCAAAACAAATACAAACATAGAGGAGTAGGAAAAAGCTCTATGCCTCACTGTTAATCTGAACTAGGCAAAGGAAAATAGAACACATAAACACAGGGTGGGGGAGGAGAAAGAGAGAGAGAGAGACAGAGACAGAGAGAGAGAGAGAGACAGAGAAGTTTGGTGTAAGACTACATTACTCAACATAATGATTGATGGAGACAGAGAAAAGGTAGGGTTTAAGAGGAAGAGCAAAGCTGAGGAGGGAATAAACACAAACAAACTTGAAATCAAGGGAGTAGATCATAAATGAATTATTTTTTAAAAGGAGAAATAAAGAGGTAGAAATAGTGATCTGCACAAGGTGAAGAGAAGTAGGACAGAATAGTGGGAATAAATATGACTTTTAGTTTCAGTTTAATTTCCATTCTGCATCAATAGGAAAAGTTTTGTACTAGAATTCCTTCATGCTGATGAAATAAAATTTTAGTAATTTTTACTGTTATAACCATGGAGCTCAAATTATTGTTAAATTGCTTTACCTTTTTGGAGAAATGTAACTAAACAGATATTAATCCATTCCATATTTGAATACTTTTAAGTATTCTCAGAAGTTAAGTACTCTCAGAAGTTAAAATGGAGAAATATATTCATTTATGTAATTTTTTGCAAAATGTTTATTTTGCAATGATGTCATAAAATGTATTGGTAAAAAATTATTTTCATGAAATTAATTAGATTAATAAATGATTTTTGTGCTGAATGCCATAAGTTCATTCATAATTATATATAGCAAGCATAATATCTTTCTTTTTCCTAAACCTATGTAAACAGAGCCCAGATGGCCATATTGAAGTCAAAGGGCAGCATGGAAGATCGTTACTGCACATTAAAGATGTGAAGTTGTCAGATTCAGGGAGATATGACTGTGAAGCTGCAAGTAGAATTGGTGGGCACCAAAAAAGCATGTACCTTGATATTGAATGTAAGTTACATTTTCTATCTTTTTTAAAACAGAAATTAAATTTATAAATAGAAATAAATTTTGAGTGAAAAATTAGAATATTTGTCATTTCAATATTGTTACATAGTAAAGGAAAATATTCTTTCAAATTTAGTAAGTAGAGACATCTAATTGATATATTTTGATATTCAAAAGGTTACATATTTTAGCGAGTTTTCCCCCTCCCCTAGGTTTTTTCACTGAAAAGTAGGGTGAAAATAATGTGTAGTTTTCATTCTGTATCTCGAATTGAACTTAACAGTTTTAACTTTTAGTAGTTACTTAACCATTTCTCTATTTTAAAATCTTTTTTTCTAATCTTTTTAACTCTGTTCCACTTGGTTGAAATCCTTTTCTATAATATTGTTGTTTATGTAAAATATTTTAAATTTATTTGGGAAATATGATGGAAACGTTAATACAAAGGAAAAATCTATTGAAATTACTCATCAACTATATTTCAAAGTTTTAATACTTAATTTGGTTAATTTGGTTAGAGTAATATTACCCCCCAAAAAATGTAATGCAATGAACATCTGTAATCTGGGAAAGTAAAAACTGGGAAGTGTTTTGATGTTTTTAACTAATGTAAAGGGACTTAAACATAATGTGAGATTTTGGAAGCATGAAAGCTAAGAGTGAGTGAAATGTTTGGCAGACATCAGAATGGCTATCAATCTTTATTTGATAGAAAGAGAAATGAAAATGTAATGACAATATATGTAGAAAAATGTAATTTTAGACTTTTAAGTCAGTAGTCTGCTCACGGTTTTTGGCATTATTTTATTATTCAGAAGAACCCAGTTTTGTGGCTTAAGATTTTTATTAACTTAATAATGGTGGCTTATTTTTAATTATATTAATATGTTAAATTATTATATTTTATTACTTGTTATATTAATATAAAATAAATTACATTAATATATAATATTAATTATGTTATTAACTTAATAATGGTGGCTTAAGACATAAAAACGTTTTATTGAACAATTTTAAATTAGACTTCCTACTGTGACATTTAAATACTTTTAAACATTTTAAAACTTTACTGGGATTTTTAGGGAGAAAAAATTTGTTTGGTATTTTTTTTTGTTTTAACATTATCATTTCAGTTTTTCAGATTTTTTACTGTAAGGGGAGAAGGATTGGCATTCTTTATATGTCATATGCTTGGTGGCAAGCTTACAGGGAACAAATCCATGCATCATGAATTGAGCTGAACCTATACATTGGCCACTTTCAATGACTTGTGTATTCTGGAGTCTTGCTTTCAGAAGTAGCCAAAGTTCAGTCTCTATTCAGTGTCCCTAGCCAGAACATGAGCCACTGGAAGTAGTTAGGGTGTATGTTCAGCTCATTATTCCAATCCATTGCCCCTCCTCACCTTTTACACTAACAAATATCCTTAAATACACTTTTTGTTCATATCAGAAAGTATAGCTATAGAAATAGAAAATTGAAACAAGATTAACCTAATTTTAAATGCTCAGTTTTCCATTTGCTTTTATAATTTCACATCCCCAAATGGGATATTTAGAGATATAATATATAACATAGTAGCAAAGGAAAATAAAAAATACCTAGTAACAAAATTAGTACTTAACACATTAGCATGGTAAAAGTCTTGATAAAGATAGAAGACTGTATATATATATATATATATATATATATATATACATATATGTGTGTGTATGCATATATATAATATATCTTGATTTAATGTGTTGCTATGGAATTGGATTGTCAGTTTTGAAAATATTGAAAAACTTTGTGTGCACATTACTTTATAAAATGAGTTATGTGAAGATGAGACTCGTGAAAATTATGGAGAGAATATGGACTGAAACAGAAGGAAGAAAAAATGTCAAATTCTGGCACATGTTTAATTTGCTATTATTAATCTGACAGTGAAATACTAGATTTGACTTATGTCACATTTAAAATAATAGGTTAAGGGGCGGCTAGGTAGTTCAGTGAGTAATAGAGCACCAACCCTGGAATCAGAAGGACCTGAGTTCAAATCCAGCCTCAGACACTTAACACAAAAACTAGCCATGTGACCTTGGGCAAGTCACTTAACCCCAATTGCCCTATCTTCTCCCCTCCAAAAAGCAAAAAATAAAATAATAGATGAAGAGGCACAAATAACTGAAAAAGGGTATACAATCCTTCTAAACTATTCATAAAATAAACATACTAAATGTAAAGAGAAATAAATATTTTCCCTTAAATCTTTTCAGTGCCCAGTACTACAATGGAAGCATGAAGATCAATGTCAAGACAGATTAGGTTATATTGTTTATTATCACAACCATAAGAACCACAAGGGCATGACAATAGGAAGAGGATAGATTGAGAAAGGATATGATTATAATAGACCTAGATGTGTCACTAACTAGCTTTAATGCTTAGTCTCTTGGGACCTCAGTGTACCTGGTACCTGAGGCCCTGCTACAGACCTACAAAGGCTGAGGTGTACCAATTTCTTTTTCACTAAGGTAATACAAACATGCAATTTAGTTCAGTCTGAGAGGAGCCTGAATGTAATAAGAGGAGTTAGATTTCCTGTTCTCAAAATTATTAGATTGTTAAACCTTCCACCCCATCACCCCAGAGACAAATTTAATTATAATAAATTAGATGATGGCTCATATCAAGGAATTTACCTGAAGGGGAAGGGGAGTGAAAAAAATACTCAATATAAAATATTAATCAGGTAGGAGCTAAGTAGTTTGTTCTTACACACAAAAGGAATGCTTTTCCTTTTCTTTGTTAATAGAAAAGGATTCCGTAATTTAATTTAGTACTAATAAGGAGGATGATATTAAACTTCATCAGAACATAAAGTCAGGTCAACAAGCATTTTATTAAATGCCTAACCGTGTGCCAGATGCTTTGCTAAGCACTGGGGATGCAAATAAAGACAAAAAATGGCTCCTACCTTCAAGGACTTACCCTCTAATTAATGAGCAACAACACACAAACAACCATCTACAAATAAAATAGACATCTAGATAGATAAGTAGAAGATGGATAGATAGATAGATAGATAGATAGATAGATAGATAGATAGATAGATAGATGGATGGATGGATGGATCATTTGTGTGTAGTTGTTCAGTTGTTTTAGTCATGTCTGACTTCATGACTCCATTTGGGGTTTTCTTGGCAAAGATACCAGAGTGGTTTGCCTTTTCCTTCTTCAGTTCATTTACAGATGAGGAAACTGAGACAAACAGGGTTAAATAACTTGCCCGTGGTCACAAAGCTAGTAAATATTGGAGGCCAAATCTGAACTCATGTCTTCCTGACTCTAGGCCTAGTACTCCATCCACTGTACCACCTACCTACCCACATATATGTGTGTGATATATATACACATATCCATTCATAAGTATGTGTATACATACACACATATGTATATATATATATAAAATACACACATATATTAGTTCTTAGAGAAAACCTAATTTTGTTCCTTTCCCAAAGTGAAATGTATTACTTCATTAAAATTTAAAACTTTTATATCTTTGTCATATCACATTTTTGTCCTAATTGTCTTGTATACCTTTTGAGGATATATACTATCTTCAAATCATCCAGAAAGAGCAAAGTACTTGAAGGACCTAATCTTATACATTAATATATAACTATTAATGACCACAAATTAAAAATAGTAAAATTAAAAACAGCAAAATCTTTCATACCTGCATCCTGTTAGAGTAACTCAGATGCTGAATATTGCAGGATTCATCATATAAAAACTTTGATAATTCACCTGCCCTTGTTATAAAGATTTGCTACATGGACATGGTTATCAAGACTGACCTGACATAAGCATAAAGATAAAGCTTCCTTAAATCTCTTTGATTCCAGGTAAGAGTCATAGTTAACTTTTATTTTGGAACAGCTAATTGTATAACAAAGTTCCACATTATTAACAGGGAATCATAGTTTCAGGTAGCATAGCTAGTCTCACAACCAGTCAGGTGGAAAAACATTCTGTTCAGAAAGAAAATAATACAATAGCGAAACTGCATCAAGATGATCCTACCATAACATTTACAAGATCATCCTCTCAACCTTTCTAGGCACAGACATCCACCTATAGCAGTTCTTAGATCGTACTTCCTTTGAACAACATCTGGCATTTCTCTTAAATGGTAGATTATTGGCTTAATGATAATTCAGTCCTTCCTGAAATCAAAACTCAGAACAATATCAGATTACAGTCCCAAGAGATTTTACCTCAGATATTTGGGCTAGGTATAGTTATCATTATTATTATTTTTCTTGTGTTGTACAATAACAGTTAACAATAAACAAATACAAGGCTTGTATTATTCATCCTCTCTAGTTTAAGTTCTGTGTTGGTGCAGAAATCAATCATTAGAAATTAAGAAAAAAATCCATAGATCTGGGATCTGTTGATACTAAGTTGACTCATCATGTAACTTCAATACATGCCATTCCAGGTGTACTTTCATATTTTCAAAAGCAATGACTATCAGGTCAAAATCACTTTTTAAAAAATAAATATGTAAGCCCCTCTACTTAAGCTGTGGGAGAGCCTAGTTTCTCATTAATTTCATTATTTTAGAACTTCACAACATTCTTTCAACAACTTCTCATAAAGTCTATGATATTTATGACCTCAAACAAGGCTAAAGATCCAGGGGACTGAAAATCTAGCAAATCCCCAAAGAACTTCTCATATATTTACCAAATCTGTGGTACTTTTCCAAACTCTAAGTAATTATATCATTATCATTAATTTTACACAAAATATACACAGTTAATTACTTGACAGATTTTTTTAAACCATTATGGCAACAGTCTCTATCACAAGAACAGATAATTTTCCAAAACTACAAGTGTATCTCCCTCTGAATATAAATTTCAAATTAACAGTATTTCTTATATGGATTCTACTATAATCTCTTTGAAGATATATCGTAGCTTCATTTATCCAGCTCTGATCTTTCTCTTAATCTCTAGTGTTACATCTCCACATGTCTATTAGACATCCCCAATTGTATGTCTCAGAGATAGCTTCAACTCAGCGTGTCTAAAACAGAACTCATCTTTCTCTCCTTCTTCCTAATTTCTCTGCTACTGTGGAGTCTCCTAGCCACCCACAAGCACAACCTAGGTGTCATCCTTGATTCCTCGCTCTCTCAGACATATACCCCACATTCAATTAGTTGCCAACTCTTGACATTTCTACATTTATAACATCTCTGTTACATAACCCTTTCTCTCTTCTGACACTGCCACCACCCTGGTACAGGCCCTCATTACCTCATGCCTGGACTATTGCAGTTGACAGGTTGAGCTGTCTCCAATCCATCCTCCACTAGACTGTCAAGTTGCTTTTCCTGAAGTGTAAGTCTGACTATGTGCTCCCCCACTGCCCTGAATTTAATCAACTTCTGTGTCTCTATATTGCTTCCAGTAATGGATATAAAACCCTAATGTTTGGCTTTTAAAGCCCTCTTTAACCTTATCTCTTCATGGTCTTCTAGACTTCTTAGACCTTATGTTGCCTCCTTGCCGTCCCTTACACAAGATACTCTATCCCCTTACTATGCTAGGCATTTTCATTAGCTCTCATCCACACCTGGAACTCTCTTCTCTCCCTTTTCGTCTCTGCTTTCTAGCTTCATTGGCTCACTTCAAATCAGTTAAAATTTCACTTTCTCCAAGAAGTCTCAATCCCCTTTAATACTAGTGCCTTTCCTCTGTTGTTTCTCTCCCATTTATCCTGTTTATTTCTTGTTTTATGTAATTGCTTGCATGTTGTCTCCCCTATTAAACCACCAGCTCCCAGAGAACATTCTTCATGTCCCTAGCACTTAATACAATTGCCTGGCTCATGATAGGATCTTAATAAATGCTAGTTCTTCTCCATAATCCTTCCAACATTGATGCTTCCTATCTTTTGTCATTTATTTCAAACTTGCTGGGAATGAGGTAAAAAAAACACTCAGGAGTTGTTTTGATTAGCATTTCTCTAACTGTTAGGGGGTTTGAAATAATCTCAGATATTTGTTGGTCATTTATAATGCTTTTTTGAGGACTATTTGTTCATATCCCATGATCACTTATCCATTGGGGAATTGTCCTTGGATTTACTTGTTAAGTTTTCATATAGCTTGAGTATGAGGCCTTTATGTGCAATGCAAAGATTTTTTTCCCCCAAATGACATTTTTTTTTATCCTACACATTGTTACCACAAAAGCTTTCCAATGTCATATAATCAATATTACCTAATTTATCTTTTGTGATTTCCTCTTTTTTGAGTTTAGTTAGGAATTCACCACTTAACCATCTTCAAGATTCATGATATGTATCCATGCAGACATTATTTTTGTATGTTGTAAATCATTGGTGTAAACAAAATATCTGGAAACTGCTTTCCTATTTTCTTGGCAATTCTTGTCAAACAGAAAGTTCTTCTAAGTAATTTATGTTCTCAGATTTATTCTTACTTGGCTGAACTGTTCTACTGATCTATTTTCTTTTTTTACTTCTTAACAAGTACTAAATACTTCTAAAGATTACTGATTTATAATATAATTTGTGTTGTGGAAGTGTTATTCCATCTTTAATCTTACCTTTTTTTCATTCCCTTGATATTCGGGATCTTTTGTTCTTTGAATTTTTTAATTACTTTGTCTGGCTCTATATAGTATCCTCTTGGTAGTTTGAGTGACGGTGTACTAAATCTATGAATTAATATAATTTAAGTAATATCCTCAGTTTTTATTACATTATATTAATGCAGCCCAATTATGAGTAATAAATATTCATCTGTTATTTAATTTAATCTTTATTTCTTTCGATATTTAAACAAATCTTGAATGTGCCTTATTAGATTTACTCCCAGATATTTTATGCATTTTTGTAGTCTATTTTTCAATGTAACTTACTTTCTTATAGTTTCCTTCTAGATTGTTATACATATATAGATATGTACGTACATACATATGTTTGTGTGTATTTGTACTGTATGTATGTGTGTATACGTATAGGTGTATATATATATATATATATAAAACCAATTTTTCTTGCATTATGTTGCTTTACTGAAGCTATTAATTTTGTGAATATCTCTGCTAATACCACTAGTTTTTCTGAATAATCAAATAGGGACAATTTTGTCTCTCCTTTGTCTATGTTTATGCTTTTAATTTCTTTCTTTTGTATTATTGCTTTCACTAACATTTCCAGAACTAAAATAGCTATGAAGAGAGCAGAAGATATTTTCTTTGGCCCTGTATTCATGGTTGTCAACCAGAAATTTAAAAAAAAAAACTTTCAAAACAGAAAAAATTAGGCTCTTTTATCAAGGGAAGGGAATTGTAATCCAGAGCCACCAGGTAGTACAAGGGTACTGGAGTGCCCAAGAGGGGAAGAGAAAGGGGCAAGATTAAATATATTTCATCCTGGAGGGAGTCTTATGGCAGAGCCTGGAGACCCAGTTAAGTAAGTTGTTTCGAATAGCAACCAAAAGTCCATAAAGAAAGCTAGGGGAGGCTTGGGAGTGGTGACATCTGGTCCTAAAGGTACTCTTTTCTTTTTTAAATTGGTTTCAATCAGAAAGGGGCTCTTTTCTTTATTTAATTGTTTTTTATAGTTCCCTTGTAACTGGTTTTGACCACCTTCAGGCAGTTTGCAGCCCTGAGATATTGCAAGGTCAGCTGCAGTCAACTTCATTAAAAAGTTTCTATTGTTTGTCCATTTCAAATGATTTTAGATTTTAGATTTAGAAATATGTCTAAGAATTATAAGCTCTGCTGTTCCAAAAGGTACTGGGACACTGTTTCTCCCTATTTTACGGAGCATTCACTCAAGGCAGGCATCACATGGTAGTCAGAAGAAGGGATACAAGGACAACTCTCAAGGTCTCTGAAGAATGTTGGAATCCATTGTGAGACAAAGGAGGCACTGGCAAAAGACTGCCTACCATAGCATGCCCACATCAAAGAAGGTTCTGTGCTCTGTGATCAAAGCAGAATTGCAGTAGCTCAAAAGAAACATGAGATGTCTGTCTCCACTCAAATGTTCATATACACTATTTGTGTCCAACCTATGGTAGTGTTGAGGTTTAGGTGTGCGGGAACCCCAAAATAGCAACACATGTCCTGCCCAAATGAATTTGACCCAAGTTTTCTTTCAGCCAAAGACAAGATTTATTAAAATGCCAGTAGAAGCTGGGCATGATTCTAAAAATCTTCCACATTGGCCAGACTCTTATGCAATCTGAGCCCTGGCCAAACTCTTTTTTTTTTTTCTTAAGCAATTGGGGTTAAGTAATGTGCTCAAGGTTATATGACCAGTTGTTTTGTGTGGGTGCTAAGTATCTGAGGTCGGAACCGATCCCGGGTCTCCCGACTCCAGGGCCAGCTCTCTTACTTACTGCGCCACCTGGCCACCCCTTCTGGCCAAACTCTTAAGGAATCCAAGCACTTTCATCAAGGCAAGATGGATCTTTCATACAGAAGATTGTGGGAGCAGAGAAGGGGTCTAGATGGAATTAAGGGGATGGTGGTACAGGGTGTGTCCAGGTGTAGATAATGAAAGGGCAGTTAAATTAACTAGGAAGGGCCAGTTGTCCCAGTTGATGCCAGGGACCTGGGCCACTTGGGAAAGTCCAGGGGCTTTTCTTTTTGGGGGGTAGAGATAGCAAAGACATGGTCTTTTCCTTTTGAAGGTTCAGATCCCATACCCATCATTAGAGCCTTTTGAGCATATATTGGTCTAATCAACCACAGTGTTACACACTATACCTTGACTCCAAAGTAGCGATGTCATTTTGGTCTTCTTCAAGAACAAAGAGGTAATGAAGGAATCTGACCACTTAGAATGATCAAATTCTCTTTACCATACTCTAGCTCTTTATGTCCCCACCCAGGTACCACAGCAGAAAGTATTTAAAGTTTATGTTTTAACTCATATCTAAGGACTCATCAAGGAGAAGAGAGAATAGAAAAATATTCACTGTACAATATAAATCAGATAAGGGAAAGGTACTTATTTAATCCACACAAAAGAAATGCTAAATTAAAAAAATATTCTCATAAGTACATATTGACAGGGAAAAAAACACAAAAATAAATTAAATATTATATAATCATAGTGAACATACTTGTCTCAGAAGAAAGAAGAAAATGAACTTCCTTCATCTCTTTGTGAACTTGGGCAGGATAGAGGTGTGAACCATTCTATATATTTCCAGATTTAGTAGCTAGCTATGTTGATTAGTTTTATTGAAATGCTTCTTTTTTCTCTTTATTTCTTGTTATAATGGATTGTATTGAGTAGTGGGCACTGGGAAGTGAAGGGATATATTTAACAATGTACATAGCAGAAACAAAATGATTTTTTTTAAATCCTTATATTGGCTTGGATGTGAAATGCTCTAACTAGAAGGGAATAATCAAAACAAAGCAAATAAATGGAGGAAACTGCAAGCCTAAAAATTAAAATGTTAAATGTGAATGGATTAACAATCCAATAAAGATGAAAGCATGTGGCAAAATGTCTAAGAAATCAAAATCCAACTCTCTGCTATGTAAAAAAAACAAAAAGAGGGGCGGCCAGGTGGTGCAGTGAGCAAGTGTACCGGTCCTGGAGTTGGGAGACCTGGGATCGGTTCTGGCCTCAGATACTTAACACCCACACAAAATAACTGGCCGTATAACCTTGAGCAAGTTACTTAACCCCAATTGCTTATTAAAAAAAAAAAGAAATAGTTATGTACAAAATAAAAATGAAAGACTGGAATAAAAGTTGTTGAACATCAGATGATTCTAAAAGTGCTAGCACTGCAATCATGCTATCAGATAAAATTCATAGTATATAAACAAGAAAATGACATTATTTTTTAAAGGAAATATAGATAATGGAACAATATTAATATTAAACATAGATTCTCAAATGGAAGAGAAAAATTAGTAAAGAAAGTGCTAATTGGATTGCTACGGTATAGATAATAACCTGAAAATTACAGTATATTTTAATGTTCATCTCTCACAGTCAAACAAATCTAACAGAAAATAAATAAAAAGGAAAATACAGAACTAAATGGGCTTTTAGAAGTTACATCTCAAAGCTTGTTGTATCTTCTGAATGGGAACATAAAAATATGTTCATAATTCTCAGCGCTATTGTTCTACTTTTGCAAAAATAGATGATGTCCTAGGCACAGAGAAATTGTAAATTCATATAAAGAATCAGAAATTATAAATTCTTATAAAGAATGAGACACAGTAAACATATCCTGTATAGACCATAGCAATAAAAATTATAATTTATACTGGGGACACAAGCAAAAGATAAAGACCAAAATGAAGACTTGATGACAACATTCTGAATAACAAGAAGACTAAGAAACACGTGGAGACAATCTAAAAACTATATGAAAAAGAATGATAATGATGAAATAATATCACAAAATTTCTGTGATGAAGCTAAAACAATTTTCAAAGAAAAAAACTTATTTCTGAATATATACATTAATAAAATAGAAAAAAAGAAAATATTAGTGAACTAAGTAATCAATTAAAACATAAACATCCTAAATAAACACAAAGGAGGAACTCTTTTAAAAAAATTTTCCTGTAAATAGTATTTATTTTTTCCAATTACATGTAAAGACAATTTTAACATCCTTTTTTTTTGGAGGGAGGAAGACAAGGCAATTGGGGTTAAGTGACTTGCCCATGGTCACACAGCTAGTTAAATGTCAAGTGTCTGAGGCCAGGTTTGAGCTCAGGTTCTTCTGACTTCAGGACCAGTGCTCTATTCACTGCACCACCTAGCTACCCCAACATTCATTTTTTATATAAAATTTTGAGTTTCAAATTTTTTCTCTCCCTCTCTCCTCTCCTTCCTCCCTAAGATTATAAGCAATTTGATATAGGTTGTATATGTGCAATCATGTAAAACATATTTCATATTAGACATGCTGTGAAAGAAGAAATAAAGCAAAAGGAAATTTTTTTAAGTAAAAATAGTATGCTTCAATTAGTATATCAAAAATAGTATAGTTCAATCATATTCGTTGAGACACTTCTTTCTCTGGATATGAATAGAATTTTCCATCATGAATCTTTTACTTGTCTAAGATCATTATATTACTGAAAAGAGCTAAGTCACTTATGGCTGATCATCACACAATGTTGCTGACACTGTGTACAATGTTCTGTTTCTGCTCATTTCACTTTTTGTCAGTACATTTAAGTCTTTCCAGGTCTTTCTGAAATCCTCCTGCTCATCATATCGTATAGCACAATAGTACTCTATTACATTAATATACCACAACTTGTTTAGCCATTCTTCAATTGATGGGCATTCCTTCAATTTCCAGTTCTTGGCGACTACAAAAAGAGCTGCTACAGATATTTTTGTACACAGAAGTCCTTTTTCCTTTTCTATGATCTCTTGGGAATATAGACCTAGTAGTGCTATTGCTGGATCAAACATTATGCACAGTTTAATTGCCCTTTGTTCATAGTTGCTAATTGCTGTCCAGAATGCTTGGATCAGTTCACAACTCCACCAACATTAGTGTCCAAATTTTGCCACATTCCTCTGTAGCATTCATCAATTGCCTTTTCTGTCATGTTAGCCAGTCTGATAGGTATAAGGTATTACCTCAGAGTTTGATTTGCTTTTCTCTAATCAGTAGTGATACAGAGCATTTTATATGACTATAGATAATCTTGATTTCTTCACCTGAAACCTGCTTATACATAACCTTTGACCATTTATCAATTGAGGAATGACTTGTATTCTTATAAATTTGACTCAGTTCTCTATAGATTTGAGAAATGAGGACTTTATCAGAGACACTTGCTGTAAAGATTGTTTCCCAGATTTCTGTTTTCCTTCTAATCTTGGTTGCACTGGTTTTGTTTGTGCAAAAACCTTAATTTAATGTAATCAAAATTATCCATTTTGCATTTCAAAGTTTTCTCTATCTCTTGTTTGGTCATAAATTCTTCCCTTCTCCATAGATCTGAGAGGTAAACTATTGCTTGCTCTCCTAATTTGCTTTTTTTTTTTTCAGTTTGTCAATAAATATTTATTGAGCACCTACCATGGGCCAGGTTCAGTGCCGTTTAAGGCAGTGGGTCAAGCTGAGTCCTAGAAGAAGTAAGGGATTCAGTGAGGAAGGAGTACTTTCCAGCCATGGTGGATGTTACAGAGTGGTAGAGGTCAGGCATGGAGTGTTACGTGTGAGGAACAGCAGTAAGGTGAGGTTGTAAGCTATAGAATGGGGAAAATACATAAAGAGACCAGAAAGATTGGGTGGGGACAGGGTGTGATGGGCTTACAAAGGCAAACAACAAAGTTAGACTCTTACACCAGGGAAAAGAGGAGTGACTAGAATTTACTGAGCAGAGGAAAAACAAGGTTAGCTCTATACGCTCTTGGACAAAAATCCCTTTGGCAGCTGTGGGGACACCATATTGGAACTGGGGAACAGCTTGAGGTGGAGAGACCAGTTAGGAATGGACTATTATAAAAGTCAAGGCAAGTCAGGCTGACAGACTGAACTAAGGTGGTGGGTGTATGTAATGTTAATGGGATTTAAGATCTTCCCCACCCATTGATAGGCCTCACTGTGGAGCCCATTAAGGGAAGCTTGCTTAGGAGGGTTGTGATGCCCTCTGGCTCTGAGAAGTATATATATATACTTTGCTTTTGGGGCTTACATATGAGAAGGATCTTCTGATTCCCAGATTCTGAGTGGCCTTTGTTCAGAATTCCCTGACTGCTCAGATGTAAAGGCTCTTTCCATCCAGGAATGTATGTAAAGTGTATTGCTGAATCAGGCAGTCAGAGTCCTGTCTGTTGGTCTTTATTTCTGTGCTTGTATTTTCTTTGTACCAAGGGTGCTGACTTTCCCCCTGAACTTCTCATGCTTCTTGTATCTGAATGTCAAATTTTCTATTCAACTCTGGTTTTTTCAGCAAGTATGCTTGCAAGTCCTCTATTCCACTGAATGACCATATTTTCCCCTGAAACATGATATTCAGTTTTTCTGGGTAGGTGACTCCTGGTTTTAATCCCAGCTCCTTTGACATTCGGAATATCATATTCCAAGCACTTCGATCCCTCAGTGTAGAAGCTGCCAGATCCTGGGTTATCCTGATTGTGTTTCCACAATATTCAAATTGTTTCTTCCTGGCTGCTTGTAATATTCTCTCCTTAATCTGGGAATTCTGGAACCTGGCTATAATATTCCTATGAGTTTTCTTTTTGGGATCTTTTTCAGCAGGTGATCAGTGGATTCTTTCAACCTCTATTTTGCCCTCTCGTTCTAAAACATCAGGGCAGTTTTCTTTGAGAAATTCCTGGAAGATTATTTCTGGGGTCTTACATTGATCATGGCTTTCAGGTAGTCCAATAATTTTTAAATTATCTCTCCTGGATCTGTTTTCCAGGTCAGTGTTTTTTCCCATGAGATATTTCACATTGCCTTCTATTCTTTCATTTGTTTGGATCTGTTTAACAGCATCTTGATTTCTCATAAAGTCATTAGCTTCCATTTGCTCCACTCTAATTCTGAAGCCATGATTCTCCTCATTGAGCTTTTGAGATTCTTTTTCCATCTGGAAAATTTGGCTTTTTAAGGCATTCTTCTCCTCATTGCCTTTTTGAGCCTCTTTTACCATTTGAGTCAGTCTGTTTTTTAAGGTATTATTTTCCTCGGTCAGGCTGTTGACTCTCATTTCATAATTTTCTTGCATTGTTCTCATTTCTCTTCCCAATTTTTCCTCCACTTCTCTTATCTGCTTCTTAAGGTCTGTAATGTAATGCCAAGGAAAGGCAACTTCCCAAGGTTCAAAATACCAGCATAGGTGCTCTCCATTTTATTCAGTGACAAACCAAGAACAGAGAAGATAAAAACATGACATCATTCAAAATACAGCATTTACTAAGGGTGATTAAATAATCTCCAAGTACTACCCCACCCCAGGACCTTCCACTCATTCAATCAATTACAGAGTCCCTTTTCTAAATACTACTCCACCCCTAGGCTGTACCTTCATTTAGTCCACCACAAAACCCCTCTTCTCAAATGGAGATTAGTTTCCAAACATAAGTAAAGTACATTCATTTGTTCAACCATAGAACACAAAAAGGTCAAAAGTTCCCCACCCCTGGATCACAATTGAATCTACCCCAGAGTTACATCAAGTTTAAGCACAACACTTAATACCCAAATGGAGGTCTTTTCTTCATCTTGACAGGAGGCAAGTTCTCAGCAATCTTAGTTCCTGGGGAGACAAGGCTTAGCAAGGCCACAAGATACATTGCCAGTCCCTTCATTAATTCATCCTCTGTCTGTAGAACAGTCCTAGAACCCCTGAAAACATTAGCAAAACCCTCTCCCAGGATTTCTGTAAACATAAAACAAGAAAATCCTTCTTCAGGGCTTCTGAACCAACAGAAAGGTTCCCAGACCCCTGCAACAACAGCACTGTCCTTCACCAGTGGACAGTATTCACTCTGTCTGCAGGACAGTCTCCAGACCCCTGCAACAACAGCACTGCCCTTCACCAGTGGACAGTATTCACTCTCTGTCTGCAGGACAGTCTCAGGAGCTCTTAGCCAACAGCCAGGTTCCAGGACTTCTTCAACAAAAGGACTGTCTTTCACCAGTGGACAAATCTGGCAAAACAACATCAAAACAGACAGACAAAGTACCAGCAAAACAGCCATGTCTCCTCAGTCCTTGGCAGCTCAGGGGGCAGGTCTCAAAAGTCCAGGGCAATTCAATCCTCTCAGTCTCTCTCTCTGCCTCCACGAGGTGCTGCTTCCAAAAAGTTCTTCTGCCTCTCTCTTGTCTCTCCAAATCTACGTCACCAGCTCCTCCCAGTTCAGGACTCTCTTTTCACATCAACAAGTCCATCCCACAGGTGGGATTAACAAGCTCTGGGTTTTAACACAATCAGTTTGAAAACCAAGCCAATACAGGGGGATCTTTCTATTCCATTACTATCACAAGGTCCTCTATGGCCTGTAACCAGCTCGTATTTTCTTTTAAAGCTTTTGGTGCAGGAGTTCTGACTTCAGTGTCTTCCTCCTGTTCCATGCTTTGCTCCTTTTTGTCACCAAAATGGAAGTGTAATGTTGGAATCTTCTGTCTGCTTTGTTTCCTTTGCCTGGTCATGTTGCCCCTCAGTTACTTGACCCCTCAGTTACTTGACCCCTGGGCTTTTTGCCACAGTAGGACTCTGTCACCAGACAGGGGAACTTTGGTCCCAAATGCTGGGGTTTTCTCAGCTGCTGGAGGTATTAGATGGGTGCCCTCTCTGAGGTCTCCACACACTCTGGAAAGCTGGACATATACCCCAGGACCTCCACTCTAGACTGCAATCCAGATCCAAGAAGGTTAAAGCAAGAGCGATTACCCCTCGGACTGGTGCTTGGTCCCCCTACACTCTGCAGGCCAGGAGCTGAAGCTGCCACGTGGCACTGGCTGGCTGTGCTGGTGTCTCAGTGGCTTCTCGCCCCAAGGGCAAAAGCCACGCACTCCCACTTACTGGGTCCCCAAAGTCCAGACTGCACTGACCTCTCACTTTGTCCTTTGCATCTATGTGTTGCTAAATCTGGAAACAGCCACAGCTGCTGCTGATCTGTAGTCCCTCTGGCCGGTGGCTGGTCCGACCTGCCCTGGGCTAAAGCCTGCACTTGGGGCTGGGCTCGGCTCCCAGAGAGCTGTGCTGGCCAATTCCTGCCGGCCTGCTGGGCTGTCCTCAGCGGGAGGTTAGCTTCTCTGTGGCATTTTGTGGGTTCTGCAGCTCCAAAGTTTGTTCAGAGTCCCCTTTTTACATGGATTGGGGAAGGTGGAAGCTGGAGCCCAGCGGAGGTCCTGCTTCTAGTCCGCCATCTTGACTCCACCTCCTAATTTGCTTTTAATGTATCATCTTTTATGTCTAAATCATGTACCCATTTTGACCTTATCCTGTGTCCCACTGCAGCCAAGGCCATCTCCAGTCATCCTGATCTATATCTTGCCACTAGATCCATATGATTCTGAAGGAGAGAATGAGGCTAGTGACCTTGCCCAGCTCTCCACTACTTAAATCCAATTCACTTGTAAGTCATGCTATCACCTTCTTGATGTCATAGTCCTCTTCGAGAACAAGGGATAAACCACATATTATATATTGCAGTTACCTTCCTTTACATATATTATATACAATAAAATAAGTAATAACAATATAAATAATATATAATACAATAGGAATTTATAAATGCAATAATATAATAAAATATATAATCATAATAATATATGTAATGGAAGGTAACTGCATGGTAGAAAAAAGAAGATAATTCACACACACACACACACATACACACCATAATTAACTAGAGAAAAATGAAAGGAACCAGCAAAACAACAAATAAAACAAACAAAAAGAAGCATGACTTCATGACCTCAAAAAGTGAATGAGTGATCCTCATTTAAGTAGGAAATTTTCCCTCATCAACACTTAGGCGGATAGAATCTTTGATGAATAAGTCCCTAGAAACGTCTGTCTTAAGGAACATAAGTACTCTCCAGCACCTTTACCTTTTCTCATGCCTTCCTGGCACATCATGTCAGCAGGAGGAGTTGGTATGGTCCTTGGTCCTTGCTGCCACTATGATCCCCCCTTTAACACTGTATCACCCTGTTGAGGTCCTGAAGACTATCCTCTCCCTCTTTTCTCAGGGAGTTCAGTACCTAGCTCAGTCATATTTCTGCCCCAATCTTTGTCCTTAATATTTAGAGGATTCAGTTTACAATTTGATGGCACCCTTGCTTTTGAGTTCATGAACTTTCTCAACTCTCTGTATCTTCATTCTTTCTCCAGGTCAGACCCTTAATCTCATCATTATTTACAAGTATCCTAGATCCACAATCCATAACTCAATTTCTGCTATCTCACCATAACCTCCATTCACCTTCCTAAACCTGTTCTTAAGCTTCACCTTGGCCTTTAATCACTCCAACTTCTGCCTGATTTCCCAGGCCATCATCCCTACTCTGATTTCACTTTCTTCCCTTTTAAATCTTGACTCGATAGCTAACCAGTTAAATTTGACATTATTCTTCATCCTTAAGTCCTTTGCCCCCTTGTTCTCTTACCTCTGATCCTTATGGACTTTCCCCATCACCTACCTTCTCTGTTCTTATTTGTATAAGGCTTTGTACACTTTGTACCTGTGGAAAAGCCAGTCAACCACACTTGGTGAAACCACTACAAATTTATTATCCAATTTCAATTTGATCCTTGCTATTAGAGGTCAGTCCTTTTACTCTTCTCTATCCCATTCTCCTGAGGATATATTCCAAACCTCTTCTTTCCTGAAGCCACCTAAAACAAACCCTGCTACTGTCTCAGTAGAAGAAGTTGCCAAATACTACTGCTTTATAAAATGAACCCCCTTTCTTCTCCAACTCAGCACTTCACGTCACCTCAGTACCACCTCTCAATCTCTTCTGCCTTCTTCCGGTCTCATAAAATGTCCTTTTTATAAATATCAGACCCTTGGGGCAGCTACATGGTGCAGTGAATAAAGCACTGGGCCTGGAATCAGGAGGATCTGAGTTCAAATTTGACCTCAGACACTTAACACTTACTAGCTGTGTGACTGAGTAAGTCCACCCCAATTTCCCTGCATTGCCCTCTCCTAAATAAATAGATGGATGGATGGATGGATGGATGGATGGATGGATGGATGGATGGATTGATGAATAAATAAATAAATAGATAAATTAATTAAGTAATAATTAATTAATTAATAGATATCAGACCCTCTCCACCTCTGTTTGTGCCTTTGATCCCATCTTCTCAAGTCTCTTCCAGATCTTGTACCTTGTAGCCATTCCCATTCTGACCCTAATTTTTATTTCTCCCTATCTATTACTTCCCTTCTGTTTATAAACATGTCCAGGTCTCTCAATCTTTGAAGAAAAAGGAAAAAACAAAACCTTTGCACAGCCTACTGTCTCTTCAAACTATGGTTCGATGTCTCTTCTCTTTTTCATAGCCAAATTCCTAGAAATAAGCTGTCTGCTTTTGTTACCTTCACTTTCTCAGATCCTGCTCAGATCTCAAACTCCTGCAGTTTTTTTTTATTTTGATATATTTGGGTCTATTAAGTTACAAGAAGGTATAATATATAGGTATAAGAAGTTTTGAGGTGATGATGATCAGTAAAATATATATGAAAAAGAAACAGATGAGATGTGGTAAAATAGGGATAATAATCGCAAGTCAAGACAGTAAATAGAAACATCAGCAATTTATGACTACAGCTGAAGTCATACCAAGTAAAAGCAAATGTTTTGCTGAGTCATTGGTTTTAATCAGCTGATCATATACCAGAAGCAAACCAAAATTTGAAGGGTTGTGACATTACCATGGCCCACGAAATGGTTTGCAAAATGTATTTAATTTATATCCCTTCAGTTTAAAGTATTTTCTTTTAATAAATATTTTATTACCTATAATAAGTATTATATATTTTAGATAAGTTAATACATCAAGAAATTTTTATTCAAAGAGTCCAACTATAACATTTGTTATAAAAACCACTATGTCAATATGCTATCTATATCAACATCAATGAGGATTTTTATTTGTGCCCATGTTAAAAAAAACTTTCCCCTGAAGTTTAAATCTGTTTGTTTTTGAAAGGCAGAGTATAAGCTAATTTTATTTTTTTCAGATGCTCCCAAGTTTGTATCAAACCAAACAATCTATTATTCTTGGGAAGGAAATCCCATCAATATAAGTTGTGATGTGAAAGCTAATCCACCTGCATCAGTCCTTTGGAGTAGAGAAAAATTATTTTTGCCATCCAAAAATACCACCAATTTAAAGACTTACAGTGCAGGAAGAAAGATGATTTTAGAGGTAAGTGTTTAAATATAAATAGGTTGTTTTATGTGTAAGTGTTCTTAAATCCGTTTCATGGAATGCCTAATAATTATGAATATGAAATTCTACATGATTATAAATCAAATTGAGATATAATAATTTAAATATCTTTCATATAGTCAGTGAAGTTACCGATTTTTTTTTAGTCATATGTGTTTTTCTTTCTTTGACAGTACCTGTGATTTCATTAGTATGGAGAAGAAACTTCCCCTACAAATATAGTTTGGCATATGATCTGCAAGTTCTGGTCTTAGGTACTTCAGAGGTTAAGTGGCCTACTTAGGGTTTCATGGCCAATAGTTATAAGAGGCAGGACTGAACCCAGGCCTTCCTGACTCCAAAGACTGCTCTCTATCTGCTACTCAATGCTGCCACTTTAGGATCTCCCAAAAGGGGCAACTAGCCTTTGCTTGAAGACCTTTGGCTAGGAGAAACACACTGTCTCCTAAGATAGCTTATCTCAGTTTTAGATAACTACTTATTAGAAAGTTTTTCATTATATCAAACCTGAATTCATCTCTCGGCAACTTCCATCCCTCATGATTCTGCCTTCCAGAGCCAAGCATAGTCAGTGTTTCTGGAGTGGACATGTCAATCAGCCACCCCACAGCACCACTCTTCACCCCGGTGAATTCTCAAACCAAAATACCTTTCCTTAACCACCACTCACTTATGTGTTGTCTTCTTACCTCACTCATGTGTTGTCTTCTTACCTCACTCAAAGTGAGAATCTGAAAAGACCTTACCCTAAAAGGGCCAGGGTCTCCCATTGCATCCTGGGCCATCTCCAGTCATCCTGATGAATATCTGGCCACTGTACCCTGATGGCTGTGGAGGAGAAAGTGAGGCTGGTGACCTTGCACAGCCCTCCTCACTCAAATCCAAGTCAAGTGCAGGTCATGTCATCATTCCCTGTTGTCATGGTCCTCTTCGAGAGTAAAGGACAAGCACAATCTACATTTCTGACTACTCCTCAGTCTCCTTTTCTGAGTCTTATCTAGGTCATTCCTACTAATGGCAGGTGTCTTCCAGGGCTTTGTACTGGGCATTCTCCTCTCTTGAGATCTTAAACTTATCTCTTTAGTGATCTCATCAGCTCTTATGGTTGTAGTTATCCCCTCTATGCAGATAACTTTCATATCTACTCATCTAGTCCACATCTTTCTCCTAAACTTCAGACTCACATCTCTAACTACCTGTTGGACAAGTGAATGTCTTATAGAAATCTTAAACACAGTATGTCCAAAAATGAACTCATTTTTGTTACCCCCAAAACTTTTCCAATATCTGTATTATTATGGAGAGCATTGTTTTTCCAGTCACCCAGAGTCACAAGTTAGGTGACACCCTTGATTCTTCACTCTCTCTAAACCCATCCCATATCCATTAAATTGCCATTCCCGACTTATCTACCTTTATAACATCTCTTATACCTCTTTCTCTCAACTTACACTGTCACCACCCCGGTAAGGGCCCTTGTCACCTCACAGTAGGACCATTGCAATGGCCTTCTGGCATCATATCTCCCTCCTCCCCCTCCAATCCATCCTCCACTCATCTATCAAATTGATCTTCCTAAAGTGTAGGTCTGACTTTTTACCAAATCAGAACTCCCTTTCAGTAAACTCCAGTAGCTGCTTATTATCTCCAGGATAAAGTCTTCTCTTTGGCATGCAGAGTCCTTCATAACTTGGCCCTGCCCTACCTTTCCAGTGTTTACACCTAACTTACCCGACAAACTCTGCAATCTAATGGGACTAGTCTCTAGCCTCCATACCATCTCTTACAAAAGATGCTCCACTTCCTGACTGAGGATTTTCAGTGGCTGTCTCCCTTGCCTGAAATGCTTTCCTTCTTCGTTTATGCTTCCTAGTTTCCTTGACTTCCCTGCTAAAATCCCACTTTCTGTAAGAAACCTTTTCCCAGTTGCCCACATTTGTTGATTATTTCCAATTTTTACCTTGTTCATATAAACAATATATGAATGAACAATGTTGTCTCCCCCATTAAACTGCAAACTCACTGAAAGTAGGAGGTGTCTGTTTTTGTTTATCTTGTCCCAAGGCCAGGCACCTAATAACTGTTTGTGGATCGGCCAGCTGACAGACATGACTGAATAAAAAATAACCTTCTCCCTATAAAACTATGACCTTCTTTTGCATTTTTCCTTGACGATAATGCTGAAGTGTTGATATGCTCCATTGGTTTGGGAAAATAGACTTCTGGCAAAACTGCCAAGTAAAAGATTGAATATTACTCCAATTACCACTCACATCCCCCAAAATATGAAAATGAAGACTAATAACTAAAAGGAGAAAGAAAAAAGCATTTCTTTATTTTCCTTTCTTTTTTCCTTATAAAAAGAGGGGGAGAGGAGAGAAGAAATATTGTAACAGAATTTGATGGATGGAATTTGGGGCATTCTACCATGGATAGATCCTTCTCTTGTCTCACTGTCCTTATGTTACTACCTCCTTAAATCTTCTCTGATGTTATTTAAAATGTGCCACAGTAAAGACTTATTATTTTAAGCATTTGTTGACCTCTCTATACTATTGATAAATTAATAAATAGCATAATATATGTGTGTACATATACATACATATTCATATATACACACCTATGATTAAGTGGTGGAAAATCTCCTCACACCCTCCCGATTAAGCAAATTGCTTTAAGTAAAAAGCAAACTATTTTTACCTTTGACTTAGATAATTTTCTGGGACACCAGTGGATCATAGAATCATAGATAGAAGAGATCTTAGAGGTCATTGAGTCCAACCCTTTATTTTACAGATTAGTAAACTGAGGCTCAGAGAGATTAAGTGTTTTGCCCAGATCATACAGCTGCTAATTGTCAGAATCAGATCTTGAACCCAGATCTTTATGACTCCCTTTATTGACTATACCATGCTTCTTCTTCCCTCTCTCCCATCTCCTTTGTGTGATACTTATATTTTCCAATTCATGACTTTAAATATAGAAAAACACCATAAATCAATCCTTGGCTATGATCATGCTACTATAATAATGATATTATTTTTATATAGTGTTTCATACTTTATAAAATACCTAATATAATAATAATATAAATACTTGCATAGAATGCAGAGGGTATTATTTATCCCTGTTTTATAGATGAAGAAATTGAGAATACTTATTTGAGGGAAGATTAGAACTGGATACATATTTCATTAAAATAAGTTTTTTGTTCTATCTTTGTAATGTGCCAAAAGCAATCAATCAGTAAAAGAGCCAGTCTCCAAAAGAGGACTTTGGATATCTTATTTACTGTTCTTGACTTCATCATGAAATAATATATCCCTAGGCTGTGTTCCACCACTCAACAAATGAAAAGTTCTTCAAAAGCAGCTTAGAATTGTCTATCTGCTGCATTAAAGGACAGCTGTTGTGGATGTATCATTATTTGCTATTTTAGATAGGCTGTTACACTTTTAGCGTGGGAATTGAGAAATACTAACACCTCCTACTTGAAAATATGTAAAATTCTCCAGTGTTGGGAGTTATGTGTCTATGTATCTATTGTGTGATTTAATGAAAAAGGAAAAGAATAGAGGTGGCAGCACCTGTTAGGAAGTTATTCAGTAGTTTAGTCAGTGAAAATGAGTAACTTTGTTCATAAATATTGGAACAGAAAGGAGAGGTAGATGAGAAGAGTGTCAAAGAATTAAAATTGACAGGATTTGATAATGTGGGTGTTAGAAATGAGGGAGAGAGAAGAATCAAAGATAACTTCAAGTTTCCAAACATGGAAATGGGTATACATGGACAAAATATGACAAGTTCCTATTGTTAAGAAGTTTACAAATTCAAAAATATGATGAGTTTGGTTGTAGACTTGTTGATTTTGAAATGCAGTGATACATCAAGGTGGAAATGACTCATAGGGTGTGTGTGTGTGTGTGTGTGTGTGTGTGTGTGTGTGTGTGTGTGTG